>NW_026728075.1:60000-360000 GCF_030684315.1 Stegostoma tigrinum
TGTGAGACACGACCTGCCCTTGACGAATCCATTTTGATGATCTCCAATCAAATTGGTGCTTGCTTGATGTTTATAAATCCTATCTCTTCTCATCCTTTACAAAACTTTTCCAACAACAGACGTAAGGCTCACTGGTCTAAAATCACCTGGGTCATCTCTCCTGCCCTTCTTGAACAAGGGCACAACATTTGCAACCCTCCAGCCCTCGGGTACTAAATCTGTAGAAAATGAGGACTCAAAGATCAAGGCCAAAGATCAAGAGGATAGGAGATGGTGGTGGGGCTTGATGTGGGAGGAGGGGATAGGAGGGAGAAAAGACAGGTTCAGGAGGCGGGGATGAGCTGGGCTGGTTTTGGGATGCAGTTGTGGCGAGGGGTGAGTTTGAAGCTTGTGAAGTCCACATTGATAGCATTGGGCTGCAGGGTTCCCAAGCAGAATATGAGGTGCCCTTCCTGCAACCTTCGGGTGGCATCATTGTGGCACTGCAGGAGGCCCAGGATGGACATGTCATCTGAGGACTGCGAGGGGGAGTTGCTTAGTGTGAAGTGAGCATAGGTGATGTGCAAAGCGGTCCCCAAGCCTCCGCTTGGTTTCCCTGATGTTGAGGAGGCCACAATGAGAACAGCAGATGCAGCTACCACATTAGTGGCGCCGATACAGTCATCAATGTAACGGAGGAAGAGGTGGGGTTTAGGGCCAGTGTAGGTACGGAAGAGGGATCGTTCCATGTAACCTACAAAGAGGCAGGCATAGCTTGGGCCCATGTGGATACCCTGGCCACCCGCTTTGTCTGTAGGAAGTGGGAGGATTTGAAAGAGAAGTTTTAGTTTTCAAGGACCGCAACTCCACACCCCACCCCCCGCAGTGGTCGAAAACACCCTCGACCGGGTCACCCGCATTTCCTACAACTCACCCCTCACACCCACTCCCCATAAAACAACCAAAACAGAGACCCCCTCGCCCTCACGTACCACCCCACCAACCTTCGGATTCAATGCATCATCGCCGACACTTCTGCCATCTGCACTCTGACCCCACCACCAAAGACATTTTTTCCCTCCCCACCCTTAGGTGACTCCCTTATGCGCTCCACACTCCCCTCCAGCACCCCGTACATGCGGCACTTTTTCCTGCAACTGCAGGAAGTGCTTCACCTGTCTCAATACCTCCCCCCTCACCCCCATCCCAGGCCCCAAGAAGAAATTCCACATCAAGCAGATGTTCACCTGCACATCTGCTAATGTGATATACTGGATTTGCTGTTCCCATTGTGGCCCCCTCTACATCGGGGAAACCAAGCGGAGGCTTGGGGACCTTTGCAAGTCACCGTTGCATGAAAGAACTGCACCTACCAGTCGCGAACCGTTTCAACTCCCCCTCCCAATCCTCAGATTACATGTCCATCCTGGGTCTACTGCAGTGCCACCTGAAGATTGCAGGAGCAGCGCCTCATATTCCGCTTGGGAACGCCGCAGCTCAGTGGTATCAATGTGGACTTCACAAGCTTCAAAATCTCCCCTCCTGCTCCCGCAACCCAAAACCAACCCACCTATTCCATCCTGCCACCTCAAGCCCCACCCCCACCTCCTACCTACTAACCTCTTCCCACCGCCTTGACCTGTTCGTCCTATCTGAACTGACCTGTCTGCTCCCTAACTTTCCACCTGCACTCCATCCCTGCCTCTTTGACCTGTCTGTCTCCTGTCCACCTATCTTTTCCTTTATCCAACTTCTATCTGCCTCCCGCTCTCTCCCTATTTATTTCAGAACCCCCTCTCCCTCCCCCATTTCTGAAGAAGTGTCTAGGCCTGAAACATCAGCCTTCCTGTTGCTCTGATGCTGCTTGGCCGGCTGTTTTCGTCCAGCTGTACACCTTGTTACCTCAAAGAAAATCTCAGTGGCCCTGACCAGTTTTTCAATTCCTCTCACAAGGGAAGGACCAGAGGGTTGGAGAACAGAATGTGGTTTGACTTATCAAGATAAATGCAAAACTATTCAATTCCAGTGGAGGTTTGAGATGCAGTGTTGATGTTTGTTCTATGTAGTAGCCTGGCCTTAACTTGTCCTGTGGTGAGATGTAATTTGAAGGGGATGCTGTGCTTTTTTTTCTCGTTTTGGTACGGTATGTGTTACTTGACCTTGTCAGCCTATTTTATAGTCATGGTCGTACAGCGTGGAAATGAGCCCTTAGGCCCAACATAATCCCAAACTAAACTAGTCCCAACTGCCTCTTCCTGGCCCATATCCCTCCAGCCCTGTCCTATTTATAAACCTCGATCAGGTCACCTTTCATCCCCCTTTGCTCCAGTGAAAAAAGTTCCAGCTGACCCAACCTTCCTTTATCACTGAAACCTTCCATGCTCAGCAACGATCTGGTAAATTTCTTCTGTGCCCACTCTTGCTTAAAAATATCCTTCCTATAATAGGGCAACTATAAATTTGTACTGTAGAAATCTTCAAGACTAGAAAAACATAAAAGCAAACAAACCAGGAAATGAAGGGATCAAATTGTCGTTCAGGAAGTGGAAAAATGGAAGTGGCTTGAGTGCACCATGTTCTGGACTAACGTGCACTGTAGTTCTGAAAGGGCATTGCACCGGTGTGGGTGGGAAGTTGTAGATGAAATAGTGACTTGAACCTTCAAGTATGCTGTCTCTCCAATTGATGTTGGAAACTCCTTCCTGTTTCGAATGACGAATCCCAGGGATCGCTGCTGTTGTCTAGCTGATAGCCAGCCTTCAAACTGTTTCAAAGAGGAAAAGAACAAAGAAAATTACAGCACAGGAACAGGCCCTTTGGCCCTCCAAGCTTGCGCCGTTCCAGATCCTTTATGTAAACCTGTCGCCTATTTTCCAAGGATCTGTTCGCTTTGCTCCCTGCCCATTCATGTTTCTGTCTAGATACATCTTAAATGACGCTATTGTGCCCGCCTCTACCGCCTGCGTTGGCAACGCGTTTCAGGCACCCACGACTCTCTGCATAAAGAACTTTCCACGCGTATGCCTTAAACTTTTCCCCTCTCACCTTGAAATTGTGACGACCAGTAATTGAGTCCCCCCACTCTGGGATAGAAAGCTTCTTGCTATCCACCCTGTCTATACCTCTCATGATTTTGTCGACATCAATCAGGTCCCCCCCTTCAATCTCCGTCTTTCTCATGTAAATAATCCCAATCTACTCAACCTCTCTTCATAGCTAGTGCCCTCCATACCAGGTAACATCCTGGTGAACCTCCTCTGCACCATCTCCAAAGCATTCACATCCTATTGGTAATGTGGCGACCAGAACTGTACGCCGTATTCCAAATGTGAACCAAAGTCCTATAAAACTGTAACATGACGTGCCAAATCTTGTACTTGATACCCTGTCTGATGAATGAAAGCATGCCGTATGCCTTCTTGACCACTCTATTGACCTGCATTGCCACCGTCTGGGTGCAATGGACCTGGACACCCAGATCTCTCTGTGCATCAATTTTCCCCAGGCCTTTTCCATTCACCGTACAGTTCGCTCTTGAATTGGATTTTCCAAAATGCATCACCTTGCATTTGCCCGGATTGAACTTCATCTGCCATTTCTCCACCTAACTCTCCAATCTGTCTATATTCTGCATTCTCCAACAGTCCCCTTCGCTATCTGCTCCTATCTGTTTCGCATTGGTTTTGCACAGAACTAGATTTCTGTTCTATTTTTGCAAGTTAATTGTTTCAAATTAGTTGCTGTTCTTTGTAAATCGCAATCATGAATGCACATCCAAGCAGTGGGGAGAGGGGGAGAATGGATTTGAGACGTCATGAAGTCTGGGATTTGTTATAATCCATAAATATTGTCAATATAATTTTTAAAATTCACGAGCATGTCATTGATGTTGCTTTCTTGGGCTGCATTTGCTATCCATCCAGAATTGCTGTTGAGAAGGTTGTGGAGAATTGGCCTGTTGAATAGCTGCAATGCACGTGGTATGAATATATTAATGAAATACTGAGGACAGGAGATGAATTGCTTTTACTCAGTGGAAATGAAGTAACAGTCATACAGTTCCACATCAGGATTCTGCTGATTTTGACAGGAAACATGCAGATTCTGGAGCTGCTCTTTAAATATTTTTGGGTGGTAGGGATCACACAATTATCAGGTACTGTGGAAGGAGTTTGATGAATTGGTGCATTGTCTCGTTGTAACTCCCCATCTCAAACAAAAGTTCATTCTAGATCCATTGTGAATTGTAAATTTTCAGTTCGACCAAAAGGAAAAAAAAGTATTGAGGGATATGGACCAAAGGCAATATGGAGGTGGGCCACAATTAAGTTATAATCTCATTGGATGGTAGAAAGTGTTTGAAGGGTTGAATGGCCTACTTGTTTTCCTATATCCTTACGTAAGAAGGGGGATCAATCAATGGGATGTTTTGACTGCATTGCTGTCGTTTATCGATAGTGTTGTCGGAGTCGCACGCGTTGAGCTGAGTGAAGAGTATTTCATTGACACCCGGATTTGGAGTTTATTGGCAGTGGACAGATGTTGAGAAGTCCAAAGTGAGTTACTTGCCGTAGAATCTATTGTCTCTGATCTACGGTTCCAGTCGCATTGATTAACATAGATCCGAGAACACTTCAGCAGAGGAACAGGCCCTTTGGCGTGCAATGTTGTGCCGAACATGGTGCCAAATTTAGCTAAACCCTTCTGAATGTCCTTGATTCATATCCCTACATTGCTTGTATATTCATGTACGTATATAAAAGTGTCTTAAACGGCCCTATTGTATCTGCTTCCACAGCCACCCCAGCAGTGCTTTTCAGACTCCGACCACTCTCTGTATATAAGAATTGTCTCTGACATCTCGTTTGAACTTTCCCCCTCTCGCCTTAAATACATGCCACCAGTTTTAGACATTTCAAATCTGGGAGAAGGGTTACAGTCAGAATCTGTCGATGCATGTCATAAATTTGTAAACCTCTATCAAGTCTTCCCTCAACGTCTGCAGAGAAAATAGCCTGAGTCTTTCCAGCCTCCCCTTTCTAGCTCAAGCCCTCAAATCCAGGCAACCTCTTTTGCACACTATTCAAAACCTCCACATCCTTCCTGTAACATGACGACCAGAATTGGATACGATTCTTAAGAGTGCAATACTTAAGGCCTAACCAAAGTCTTCTAAAGCTGGAACATGACATCCTGATTCTTGTGCTCGATTCCCCAACTAATAAAGGCAAGCATGCCATGCGTCTTCTTTACCACTCTATCAACTTGTGTGGCCCCTTTCGGGGAGCTATGAACTGAATCCCAAGATCCCTGTATACACAAATGCTGTTCAGGGTCTTGCCATTAACTGTATATTTTTCCTTAACATTTAATTTCCCAAAGTGGAGCACTTCACACTTAATGGATTAAAATTCACTTGCCATTTCTGCAACTGATCTGTATCCTTCTGTATCCTTTTATGACTTTCTACCCTAACCGCCACTCTACCAATCATTCTATCGCCTACAAACTTACGAACCCATCCATCTATATTTTCACCTCGGTCATTTTATATATACCACAACAGCAGAGGTCCCAGTACAGATCCCTGCAGAACAGAATAGTCCTGGATCTGCAGCCTGAAAAGCACCTTTCCACCACCACCCTCTGTGTTCTCTGGGCAAGCCAGTTGTGAATCCAAGCAGTTGAGTGACCACAGACCCCATGGATCTTAATCTTCTGGATGATCCTACCGTGAGGCACCTTGTTGAAAGCCTTGCTAAAATCCCTGTCGACAATATCCACTACTCTACCTTCAATGATCACATTAGTTAGCTCCTCAAAAAATTCGATCAAGTTAGTAAGACATGACCTGCCCTGCACAAAGCCATGCTGACTGTCCCTAATTGGGCAATGCTGTTCCAAATACAGATAAATACAATCCCGAAGAATTCTCTCCAACAGCTTCCCAATGAACGATGAGAGACTCACTCGGCTCTAGTTTCCTGGATTGACCCTATTTCCCTTCTTGAACAGAAGAAGAACATTTAGCAACTTGCTAGTCCTCCAGTACCCCTCCAGTGGCGACCAAGGATACAAAGATATTGCTGAATGCCCTGACAATCTCCTCTCTCACCTCACTCAAAAACCCTTGAGTAGATACCATTGGGTCCTGAGGACTTATCCACCTTAATGCTCTTTGTTGATCTCAAAATGCTGTTATCATATGAGCATGCTCCACACAAATCCCACTATCCTCCACACCCTTCGCCTGAGTGAATAGTGATGCAGAGTACTCATTTAGGATTTTGCCCACATCCTCTGCTTCCGTACACAAGTTCCCTCCTTTATCCTGAATGGTCCTACTTTCTCCCTGCTTATCCTCTTAGAATGCCTTGGGATTTCCTTTAACCCTCCTTGCCAAGGTCATTTCATCGCCCTTTCTTTTTCTGCTTTTTTTATGTCGGCCCTGTTCTATTTTAGCTTCCTAAACCTGACGTATTTTTGATTTTCCCTTTTGACTAACTTCACAACCTCCCCAATTATCCAAGGGTCTTTAGCTTGCCATCCTTGTCCTTCCTCCTTCCTGATCCTAAACTCATAAGCAGGCCTTCAAACAATTCCCATATGGCAAATGTGACAGTTCCTCCCAATTAACACTCCCCAGCTCCTACCTAAAATTGATATAATTTACTCTCCCCCAAGGTCTTGACTTGCCCTTCTTCATAGCAATCTTAAAATTGAAGGAGTTGTGGTCACTATTTCCAACATGCTTTCCCACCCTTCTCACCAGTTACCTGACCAGGACAAAGTCCAGTATGGCCCATTTTCTATCCATATATTGTGTCAAGAAACTCTCTTGGATAGACTTCACAAATTTAGCCTCATTTAAAGATAATGGGAACTGCAGATGCTGGAGAATTCCAAGATAATAAAATGTCAGGCTGGATGAACACAGCAGGCCAAGCAGCATCTCAGGAGCACAAAAGCTGACGTTTCGGGCCTAGACACTTCATCAGAGAGTGGGATGGGGAGAGGGAACTGGAATAAATAGGGAGAGAGGGGGAGGCGGACCGAAGATGGAGAGTAAAGAAGATAGGTGGAGAGAGTTTAGGTGGGGAGGTAGGGAGGGGATAGGTCAGTCCAGGGAAGACGGACAGGTCAAGGAGGTGGGATGAGGTTAGTAGGTAGATGGGGGCGCGGCTAGGGTTGGGAGGAAGGGATGGGTGAGAGGAAGAACCGGTTAGGGAGGCAGAGACAAGTTGGACTGGTTTTGGGATGCAGTGGGTGGGGGGGAAGAGCTGGGCTGGTTGTGTGGTGCAGTGGGGGGAGGGGACGAACTGGGCTGGTTTGGGGATGCAGTAGGGGAAGGGGAGATTTTGAAACTGGTGAAGTCCACATTGATACCATTAGGCTGCAGGGTTCCCAGGCGGAATATGAGTTGCTGTTCCTGCAACCTTCGGGTGGCATCATTGTGGCAGTGCAGGAGGCCCATGATGGACATGTCATCTAGAGAATGGGAGGGGAAGTGGAAATGGTTTGCGACTGGGAGGTGCAGTTGTTTGTTGCGAACTGAGCGGAGGTGTTCTGCAAAGCGGTCTCCAAGCCTCCGCTTGGTTTCCCCAATGTAGAGGAAGCCACACCGGGTACAGTGGATGCAGTATACCACATTGGCAGATGTGCAGGTGAACCTCTGCTTAATGTGGAATGTCATCTTGGGGCCTGGGATAGGGGTGAGGGAGGAAGTGTGGGGGCAAGTGTAGCATTTCCTGTGGTTGCAGGGGAAGGTGCCGGGTGTGGTGGGGTTGGAGGGCAGTGTTGAGTGAACAAGGGAGTCACGGAGAGAGTGGTCTCTCCGGAAAGCAGACAGGGGTGGGGATGGAAAAATGTGTTGGGTGGTGGGGTCGGATTGTAAATGGCGAAAGTGGTGGAGGATGATGCATTGTATCCGGAGGTTGGTAGGGTGGTGTGTGAGAACGAGGGGGATCGTCTTAGGGCGGTCGTGGCGGGCGCGTGGTGTGAGGGATGTGTTGCGGGAAATACGGGAGACGCGGTCAAGGGCGTTCTCGATCACTGTGGGGGGAAAGTTGCGGTCCTTGAAGAACCTGGACATCTGGGATGTGCGGGAGTGGAATGTCTTATCATGGGAGCAGAAGCGGCGGAGGCGGAGGAATTGGGAATAGGGAATGGAATTTTTACAGGATGGTGGGTGGGAGGAGGTGTATTCTAGGTAGCTGTGGGAGTCGGTGGGCTTGAAATGGACATCAGTTACAAGCTGGTTGCCTGAGATGGAGACTGAGAGGTCCAGGAAGGTGAGGGATGTGCTGGAGATGGCCCAGGTGAACTGAAGGTTGGGGTGGAAGGTGTTGGTGAAGTGGATGAACTGTTCGAGCTCCTCTGGGGAGCAAGAGGCGGTGCCGATACAGTCATCACTGTACCGGAGGAAGAGGTGGGGTTTGGGGCCTCCAGTGACAGTGCAGCACTCCCTTAATATTGTGAAAGATTTTCCGACCAGAGGCCACATTTTCAAATTCGTTGCCTATTAATTTAGGGGAAGAAAATAATAGCAGGACATTTGGAAAATCATCATCTAATCAAACAGAATCACCATAGCCTGATGAAAGAGCTAATTTGTTTGGGTTTTTGGAGGAAGTTTTGGGAGGAGAATTAATAGAGGAAAACCAGTAAATGTGTTGTGTTTGGACTTTGAGAAAGCATTGAGACTGTACTCAAAAGTAAGAAGCTAAGAGCTGAGGTTTTGAAGGTAGTATATTGCTTTGGATCAGTATGCTTTGCACGTTCTGGAAGAAGAGATCACATCTCGAGTGAAATGCACCAACTGAATATATATTTTGGGGAACTTGGTGGCAATGCGGTAAGTCAGTGCAGAGGGTAAGAGGTGCCATTTGCTTGTTTCTTTTTGCCTGATAGTTCATAAGCATTTTTTTTTTGAGACAGGGTGAATGGAAGCCAGAATCAGGGACCGAGAGAGTGAACCAGGTTCATTGGTTGGTGATCGCTACTGGTTTAAGAATCTATTATCGGTAGCTTTCAGATTGAAAGTAAATCGGAGAAATATTCACAGGCTACAAACTAAAAGACCAGAATGTTTTCAAATCAAATTAAGATCGAAGTAATTGAAATGGAGATGCCAGGCCAGATGATGATTTATACCTGCATGACCGGGGAGTGGTCAGACCCCATACTCCAGCTCGGGGTTGATGAACTGGAATCTCAGTTTTGACCAATCAACAAATCATGTGGGGCAGAGTTACCAGGGAATGCTGTGCTTCAGGAGGCAGTCACACACCTTAGATTAACCAGCTGAAACTCGGTCAGTGGCCAGAGACGCGAGACTGTGACAAAGAACAGGGCAGGTGGAAGGATCCAGGATGTAGTGCAGAAGGAACCTTGGCCTTTGATCTTATCTAACAGGTTTGAGATTCTTTCTTCGTGTGTGGATGAGAGTGCAGGGTATAGGGAAGATGAGTAAACTGACTATAGCACTGTGGTACAGGGGGGACATTCAGGAGGGGATAAAAAGTGAAATGTGGTTATAATCAGAGGTAGTATAGTTTGGAGAATGAACACTGTTCGTTGTGACCAGGATCGAGAGTCTCGAAAGTAGTGTTGCCTGCCTGGTGCCCAGGTTCAGGATATTCCATCTCGGCTACAAAGGAACTTGAAGTGGGAGGAGTAGAAATCCAGCTATCGTGGTCCACACAGGTACCATTGATATGGAAGAAAGAGGAAAGATGTTCTGCTGAGGGATTATGAGCACCGAGGTGAGAAAGCAGAACCAGAATGGTAATAATCTCTGGATTATTATCTGAGCAATTTGGCACGGTGTGAACATAATTATAGATGTACATTGTTCAAATGGTGGCATGGCAGAAATGTGTTAGAATTCATGGGACATTGGCATCGGTATGGGGAAGGAGGGAGTCGTTCTGGTGTTATAGGCTTGACGAGAATCATATTGGGACAAGTATCCTCGCAAAATACAGAGCTAGGTCTGGGGCTAGGGCGTTAAAATAAAAAGTGTGGAGTGGGTGAGCTCAGTTGCATGGAAAATTATGGAAAAAGTTAGAAGCTGGTAAGTGCTCAGCAAAGTTTCCAGAGCAAGTAATAGGACAAAAAGTATGGAAATGGTCAGGAGTCTCACTTCAGCTGCAGCAGATAAGAAGGGTGGCTGTAAATGCCAGACTGAAGATCTTGTATTGAATTGCAGGGAGTGTATGAAACAAAGTGAATGAGTTTGTGGAGCAGATTGAAATTGACAGATACATCACTCTGGGTATCACAGAGAGGTGTTTGTTAGGGGATAAGTGTTGGGAGCGAAATAGCCAATGATTCATGTCTGATAGAAAGAACAGGCAAATGGGCAGAGATAACAAAGTGTGGAGCTGGATGAGCAGAGCAGGCCAAGCAGCATCTCAGGAGCGTAAAAGCTGACGTTTGGTGCCGAGACCCTTCTACTTCTGTGTGTTCATCCTGCTGTGTTCATCTAGATCCACACTTTGTTACCTTGGATTCTGAAGCATCTGCAGTTCCCATTATCTCCGATACAAATGGACAGAGATGCCAGGGTTGGCTTGTCAGTAAGAAATGAGGTCGCGCTGAAGGAACCACAGCTCTTGTGCTTGTTTATTAATGACTTGGAGGAAAGAGGTGCATGTGCTGTGGCTAAATTTGGAGATGACTGAATAAATATTTAGAAAGACAAGGCATGGCACAGAAACAGAGATTTACCAGGATGTCACTTGGATCGGAATGTATTAGCTATAAGGAGGGTTTGGTGGAAATGCTGTGTCATGATAAATGTAATGAGATCAACCATGATCTCACCGAATGATGGAGGAATATTCAATGGGCCAAATGACTGTTTTTGTGAGTCTTCTTGTTTGACAATGCATTCATGAAGGTGTTTTTTTTTCTCTCTTGGATAAGATGTGAAAATGAAATGTATACGAGATAATGGGAACTGCAGATGCTGGAGAATCCAAGACAACAAAATGTGAGGCTGGATGAACACAGCAGGCCAAGCAGCATCTCAGGAGGACAAAAGTGCTCCTGAGATGCTGCTTGGGCTGCTGTGTTCATCCAGCCTCACATTTTGTTGTCATGAAATGGATACACTTCCTTTTCATCTGGGAATAAATAATTGTTCTGAACGATTTCCATTGACTAATCGCAATCTGACAAGCTTCGCAATGTAAAGAGATTTTTTGCTTCTTCTTAATTGTAAAGGTCTTCTTTGGAATTAATTTGGCATATATTATTTGCATCTCAGGAAGTATGTTCATCACTGCATCTCAAAAAGTGCTCTGTTGCATGACAACAGCTTTTTAAAGATCACTTCAATGGTTGTGATTTTGAGTTGCCATAACACACATTAAATTACACTGTTGGCCAATCTGTCCATGATTATTTCATTATCTTATGCTTCAACAGACAAGGAAATATTGGTGATGCAATGAAGTGTTTGACTCTCAAATATAATTGCTGTTATAGTTTCCACTTGGAAGAAAGATTCACATCAAATTGACTGGTCAAGGAAATGGGACACTGACTGTGAGTACTTTGAATGTTCGAGTTATTCCTGAAATGAAAGTTATGACCTTGATAATTTCTCTTTCATGCAGATATGAAGAGACTCTTTTAAAATATCCTCGAGGTTAGTGGTTCAGGCATAAATGTGCAATATGTATATTTATGTATATACATGTACATGCGTAATCTGAAAAGATAATGAGTATAAATCACTTGTGACAAGGTGAGAATCAGTTATCCAGATAGTAAGAACTGCCAATGTTGGTGTCTGAGATAACACATTGTGGAGCTGGAGGAACACAGCAGGGCAGGCAGCATCAGAGGCTCAAGAAATTTGAGGTTTTGGGTCTGGACCCTTCCTGAGAAATGGAAGGTGGAAGGGAGCTCAGAAACAAATAGTGTGGAGGGGGAGGAGGTGCTGGGGAAGGTAGGTGGGATGGTAATAAGTGAGTACTATCCAGATTGGAACAGATTTTCCCCGGGGGTATTGAGTACGAATTCCAAATCACTCTCAAAATCTTAGTGACTGTTCACATTGATGTTTTTTGTCTGTGTGTTTCAGTAATTGCATGACAGTTGAATGGTTCGTTGAGAGTGAGGAACCTATGGACTCTCACACACCAAGATGGAATTTAGTTCGAAGAGTGACTTCAAAATAGTTGCTTGCTTTTAAATTCTTGACCGTTTTTGCTGTCCAGTTGAATGAATTTAGCTCATACTGCTTCAATAGGAATTAGTGTTTAATAGGAACATATTTGTGAAACTTACAGTTCCGTAAGTTTTAGCATAAACTGGTGCAGCCTTTCGGTGCTTGCAAAAAGGCTCACCTCTCCATTAATACCGAAGGAAAATTGGAGTTTAAAAGTAAGTTCACCCGCTGTCAGGGAATGAAATGTTAATGTTGACTCGAATATAATTTTTAAAAAAGTCATATATTTGTGTCACACTGAACTCAAATTAAAATTTGGATATGCTAGTTTTACAAATGGTTGGATATTGAATTCATTTTAAATGAGGGTGAAGATCACTTTAAATCCAGCATATTTGTGAAGAAAAGAAATAGCATGTCAAATAAAATTAACTGCATGACTCTTCATAGCCCTATATGTAGAATTTCATTCTGAACTATGAGACAGTTGTGACCCCATACTACCTCAGTGCTCATGGCAAGAGTAAGACTCCTGTTTGATGTGCTGTGCACTGCATGGAATGGCGGCAACATCAGATTCATTGATGCTTGAGAATCAAAAGAATATGACGATAAGATTTAAAATCAAAATCTCATTGAACACTTCAAGGAATGTATTACAGGAAGGTGGGGAAAGCATGTATGACTAATAGAAGGTGGTGGCGCAGATCACAAAGACCTGTGTGCTAAAACTTATCACAAATTTCACATTGAATGGAACAGTTTAAACAGGCTGGAGGAAGCAGACATGCCAGCCCAAACTTTTTGAATTTGAGCATTCTGTTCATAAACATCAGCAAAATTGTGGGAAACATGTTTATTCTTTCTCTTTTATTGCACAAAACCATACGATGAGACTGTTTTGATGAGGAAATTAAAGATAATGTGTCCCATCCGTTTGACTCACAGTTTGGGACCATAGGTTGGTACGATCTTCGTTCGAGAAGGAAAAGGGATGTTCCAGATACAGAAAATCGTCAAACCATTTACTACAAAGTCCGTTTCTGGTTAGTATTAATTAATGCAGTTAACATTTTTAGCTCGACATGATTGCACAATGGAGTCAATAAGAAAATTCCATCTGATATTCCACATAAATTTTAAGTGGATATGAAAACAGCTCATTTCTTTTTCACGCTGTGTGCTGCTTTTAAGAATGGTTGTCTTATTGTCGAAATGTTTAGCTTTGACTCCATGGCTTCTTCCATTAGCTCACATTGAAACACATGTTTCTTCAGCCAAAAATGCACGTTTACCCGGTGTAGCTTGACAAACCTTCCCCTGTGGTCGTTCCCCTGAAATCCTCTGCAGTAGCTCCCCTGAAAAGCAACTATACCATTTTGGATACTGTTCCGGGGGACGACTTAACAGGGGTATGCAGTAGGGTGCAGGTCTCTGGCACAGAGTCTGTCCCTCTTGCACAGAAGGGACCGGAGGGATAGGATGAGAGTGATAGTCATTGGGGACTCAATAGTAAGAGGGACTGATAGAAGATTTGCCGGGAACGAAAGAGACTCACGATTGGTGTGTTGCCTACCAGGTGCCAGGGTCTGTGTTGTCTCGGATCGTCTCTTTCAGGTCATGAGGGGAGAGGGTGACCGGCCCCAAGTCGTGATCCACATAGGCACCAACGGCATATGTAGAAAGAGGGATAGGGATGTCAGGCAGGATTTGAGGGAGCTAGGGTGGAAGCCGAGAGCTGGAACAAACAGAGTGGTCATCTCTGGTTTGTCACCCGTACCACGTGATAGCGAGGCAAAGAACAGGGAGAGATTTCAGCTGAAGACGTGGCTGCAGGGATGGTGCAGGTGGGAGGGCTTCAGGTACCTGGACAATTGGGGCTCATTCTGGGGAAGGTGGGACCTGTACAAACAGGACAGTCTCCACTTGAATGAGAGGGGCACGAATATCCTGGGTGGGAAATTGGCTAGTGCCATTCGGGTGGATTTAAACGAGCTCAGAAGGGGGATGGGAAACTGAGGTGTAGTCCTAGTACACAGGAGGATGAGCGTAGGGAGGACATGGTCAGGACCTCACTGTCACAGAAGTGTGCTGGCAGACAGCAAGCTGGATTGAAGTGTGACGTCTTGAATGCCGGGAGTATCCGGAATAATGTAGGTGAGCTTGCAGCTTGGATAGGTACCTGGGACTTCGATGTTGTGGCGATTTCGGAGGCATGGATAGAGCAGGGTCAGGAATGGATGTTGCAGGTTCTCGGGTTTAGATCTTTCATTAAGGTCTGGGAAGGTGGTAAAAGAGGGGGAGGTGTGGCTTTGTTGGTCAAGGACAGTAGAACGGCGGCTGAAAGAACCTTTGAGGACTCGTCTACTGCGGTGGTATGGACTGAGGTTGCCAAGGAAGGTTTGTCGACTGAGTCAGTGTGGGTGGAAGTTCGGAACAGCAAGGCAGCAGTCACTTCACTGGGGGTTTTCTACAGACCCCAAATAGCAGTTGGGAGATCGAAGAACTCATTGGCCGGCAGATTGTTGAAAAGTGCAAACATATCAGGGTTGTTGTTATGGGTGACTTCAACTTTCCCAATATAGATCGAAACCTCCTCAGTGCAGATGGTTTGGATGGAGCCGTTTTTGTCAGGTGTGTTCAGGAGGGTTTCCTGACTCAGTATGTGGACAGGCCGACGAGGCGGGAGGCCATTTTGGATTTGGTGCTCGGCAATGAGCCAGCACATGTGTCAGATCTCGTGGTGGGAGAACACTTTGGCGACAGTGACCGCAAGAGCCTCACATTTACCATAGCCATGGAAAGGGAAAGGAGCAGTTACCAGGGGAAGATATTTCACTGGGGTCAAGGAAACTATGACGCTATCAGACAGGAGTTGGGAAGTACAGATTGGGAGCAATTGTTCCACAGAAAGGGCGCAGCAGACATGTGGAGGCTGTTCAAGGAGCAGTTGTTGCGAGTGATGTATAAATTTGTTCCTCTGAGACAGATAAGAAGGGGTAAGATTAAGGAGCCTTGGATGACGGGTGCAGAGGTGCTTCTTGTCAAAAAGAAAAGGCAGCGTACGTAAGGTGGAGAAAGTGAGGGTCTGGCACAGCTTTAGAGTATTCCAGGCCTGCTCGGAAGGAGCTCAAAAGATATTGCCTGTACAATTGTTAGCTGTTACAACCTTTGCGTCCACGCTTGATCATTCAATGGTGTCAAGATGCCAGCAGTGCATGTACCTTCTCCATCCCCGAATGCCGTCAGCTCACACAAGACATCGTCCTTACTTAAAATCTTCTGATCAACCAAAGTTCATTGTAATGGACATTTTAGTTATCTGTCATGAAACGAAAACTGATTCTGACTGGCATGACCTGCAGTGCAAATGAATATAATCTGCGAAACGAGATTCCTTATGGGCTTGCAGCCGCTACAAATAATTGCTTTTCAAAGACGTTGCATACAGACATTTTTTTCTCCTGTCACCTTAGATTATTTTTTTGTTTATGCATGTTGTGTGGGCTTCCAGTCAGGCCCATAAATACAGGTTGATGCAGTCACTGTTATAACACGGTATTGAAGGAGAATTTGTGATCTTTGGAGTTTCATTCCAGTGTATGAAGGAGTGCATCATCAAGCCACTTCAGAGCACTACTGGCGACGAATTGTTGCAAGTTTTCAAGTGTTACCGATGGTCACATAAAATATGGCCTTTTTGTTGTTGCACTATTCATCTTAACTGCACCATATCTCGTATTTAGGCTTGGAAACAGTTTTAATTTTTTTGATTTACTTATTCAAAATCATTTATGATTGTTGTCATGATATCTACAATATGTTATTTTGGTTGGACATACAGGATTGGATCTGTCTTTCCCCAAATAATGTATGCGCTGATAAAACCCCTTCTGGGCAAGGTAGTTGCTCAGTGGTTAGAGCTGCTCGTGCACTGGGGAGCCAATTGAGATTCCAGTCTTGGGTAACTATCTGTGTGGAATTGACACGTCCTCCCCGCGTCTGCGAGGGGCTTCTGCCAGGTGCTGCAGTTTCCTCCCATTGTTCAAAGATGTGCAGGTCCTTACATGTGATTTGTGAAGCATTTCTTAAATGTTCCAATCCTGCCAGCATCCAGTGCCTTGGACAAAATAACTGGAGGTGAATAAAAGATACTGTGCCTTTTGACACCATTTCCTGCTGGATTTTCATCAATCCTGCTTTATATTGGTGACAACTTCCATGACCTCTTTTGATGCTATGTCTGAATTGACAGTCTAGTTCCAAATATTTGTTGTGCAATATTTCAAGGTCTCTGTTACAGCATACCCATGAATGCCAACTTCAAAAGATACTTCCATATCATAGAATCCCTACGGTGTGGAAACAAGCCCCTTTTGACCCAAGAAGTCCACAGCCACCCTCCAAAGAGCATCTCACCCTGACTCATCCCCTGACCCTTTCCTCAGTAACCCTACATTTCCCATGACTAACACACCTAATCTGCACATCCCTAAACACAATGGGCAAGTTTGGCATGGCCCATACACTGAGCCTGCACATCTTTGGACTGTGGGAGGAAACCAGAGCACCCAGCAGGAACCCATGCAGGCATGGGCAGAATGTACAAACTCCGCACAGAAGATTGCCCAACGGTGGGATCGAACCTGGGTCCCTGGCGCTGTGAGTCAGCAGTGCTAACCACTGAGCCACCGTGCTGCCCTTGGAGTTAGACAGAGCTTGCTTGTTCTTGGGTGGCCTCAAACTGCCAACCTCCAGTTCGTGGCAAAAGTGCTGACCAACTGCACTCATCTTCACTGGCTTTTGCTTTGTATCATTGAATTCAATCCTTCAAACTCTATGATAAATATTTAAATTTCCATTGATATGTGAGCGTTGTTTTTAGTACGCAGTATTGGTTTATTATGTTTCATTGGTACATAATGAATACTGTATGTATATGCAAATGGGCAAGTTGGTAATGATGCAGTCCACAGACCTGGAGGATAATAACACTGTCCTTCAATCGCCCACGATGCCCTCTGCAAATTGGTAGAAAACAAAAATTTCTATAAAATTCATCTCCTCCCGTCAGTCGATCAAAATTAATTCAGGATTTTGTACAGGCCAATAACTGTAAGATTACACGAGCCTAAACAAAACTACTGGCTCATATTAGTTCAGTAAAGTGAAAGGGCAACAATAGAGGCAGTAGGAACTGCAGATGCTGGAGAATCTGAGATAAGAAGGTGTAAAGCTGGATGAACACAGCAGGCCAAGCAGTATCATCCGGCTTTACACCTTGTTATCTCAGATTCTCCAGCGCCAATTTTCTGAAGTAGGGTCTCGTCCCGAAACATCAGCTTTCTTGCTCCTCTGATGCTGCTTGGCCTGCTGTGTTCATCCAGCTCTCCACCTTGGGCAACAATAGAGTATGCCTTAAGTCACTAGATATGTTAAGTGGGTTTGTCTTCCTTAGGGTGGAGTTAGTGGAACCAAAAAAGATGTCTCCCTCACAGTGTTTGTGACAAAAGAATTGCATCGTTCCTTGGCGGCCTTTCAACAGAAGAATATGCAGAGATTTCACGAGTGGTAAGAATGTAACTTCTTTTACTTCTCGTTATCTCACTTTTTCCAACAATTGGAAAATAGATTTTAGAAATAACGTCGAGCTGATGAAGTGTGAAAAGAAAAATAATTCCAAGCAGTGGTGGGAGTTGGTCAGTGAGGTGGGAAGAGTGGATAGGTGGGAGAGAAGGCGGACAGGTCATGGAGGCGGGGATGAGGGGAGGAACTAGTCTTGGGATGAGGCTGGAGGGTGGGGAGATTTTGAGGGTGGCCAAGTCCATATTGAGGCTTTTGAGTTGGAAGCTCCCGAGGCGGAATATGAGGTGCTGCTCCTCCAGTTTCTGGGTGATTTGGTTGTGACACTGAAAGAGGCCCAGGATGGACATGTCATTCAGGGAGTGGGAGGGGGAGTTGAAGTGATGCAATGATTTGGATATGAAAATAGAAGGTGTGGTTAATAAGTTTCCCAATGATTGAAGGTGTAGTAGCCAGCCAAGAAGGTCACCTCAGAATACAATGGGACATTGACAAGGGCGAATAAACTGAGGAATGGCAGATGGTGTTGAGGTCAGACAAATGTGAGGTGCTACATTTTGGAAAGGCAAATCAGGGCAGCACGTTTACACTGAAGGTTGTGGGGAGTGTTGCTTAATAAAGAGACGCTAGCGTGCAGTTTCGTAGTTCCATCAAAGTACAGCCACCGGTAGAAAGGATATGAAGGAGATATTTAGTGTGCTCGCCTTTATTCGTCAGTGCATTGAGTATAGGAGTTGGGAGATCACTTAGCAGCCATGTAGGACGTTGGTTCGGCTGCTTTTGGAATACTGCAATCGATTTTGGTCTCCTTGCGAGAGGAAGGATGTCGGCGCAACATTGAGGGCCGAAGGCCTGTTGTGCGCTGTATTGTTGTATGTTGTAAACTTGAAAGGGTTCAGAGAAGATTTACAAGGATGTTGCCAGCATCGGAGGTTGGAGGTATACCGTGGGCTTGAACAGGCGGCTATTTCTTGGAACTTTGGAGTTCAGGGCTGACCATATAGAAGTTTATACAATTACGAGGGACGTGGATAGAGCGAACAGCCAAGATCTTTTCCCCGGGTTGCTGGAATCCAAAACTGGAGGGAATAGGTTAAAAATGAGAGAGGGAAGATTTAAAATGGACCGGATTTTTTTCATAGTGGTGCATGTATGGAATGAGCTGCCAGAGGAAGTGGTGGAGGCTTGTACGTTTAAAAGGCATGTGGATGGGTATATGAATAAGACAGGTTGAGAGGAATATGGGCCAAATGCTGGCAAATGGGACTAAATTAATTTAGGATATCTGGTCAACATAGACAAATTGGGCCAAAGGATCTGTTTCCCGACTGTACATCTCTCTGATTCTAAGTGTCTTTTTTCTTAACCACGTGGCCCATAATTAGAAAAACTTGAATCAGGATTTGGGAATGGGACAATTCTAATTGGATCTGTTTGATGAAATTAACTCTGTAGGTAATGGTGGTTGAATTATGATTTGTCAAATTTGAGTTTATTGCAGCATCTTATAGAATAGAGGAGACACATGTAATCAAAATTGAAAATCAAAACTTGGTAAAATTTTGCATTGGAAATACATGACCAGCCATTGGAGGAGATTCATGACCATTGCATTCAAGTGAGAACAACAAATGCGATTCAGTGACTCAGTGAAATGGGATGCAGTGGCTTGTGGAGATGGGATGCAGTGACTTATGGAAATGGGATGCACTGACTGAGGGAAATGGGATGCAGTGTCTGAGGGAAATGGGATACAGTGACTGATGGAAATGGAATGCAGTGACTGAATGAAATGGGATGCAGCGACTGAGGGAAAGGAGATTCACTGACTGTGGGAAATGGGATGCAGTGACTCTTGGTAATGGGATGCAGTGAGTGAGGGTAATGGGATGCAGTGAGTGAGGGTAATGGGATGCAGTGAGTGAGGGTCATGGGATGCAGTGAGTGAGGGTAATGAGATGCAGTGACTGCAGGAAAGGAGATGCAGTGACTGCGAGAAAGGAGATGCACTGACTGAGGGAAAGGAGATGCACTGACTGAGGGAAAGGAGATGCAGTGACTGAGTGAGATGGGATGCAGTGACTGAGTGGAATGGGATGCAGTGACTGATGGAAATGGAATGCAGTGACTGATGGAAATGGGATGCAGTGACTGAGGGAAACGAGATGCAGTTAATGGCGAAAGGAGATGCAGTGACTGAGTGAAGTGGGAGGCAGTGACTGAGTGAAGTGGGAGGCAGTGACTGAGTGAAGTGGGAGGCAGTGACTGAGTGAAGTGGGATGCAGTGACTGAGTGAAATGGGTGGCAGTCACTGAGTGAAATGGGTGGCAGTCACTGAGTGAAATGGGTGGCAGTCACTGAGTGAAATGGGAGGCAGTCACTGAGTGAAATGGGATGCTGTGACTGATGGAAATGGGATGCAGTGACTGAGGGAAATGAGATGCAGTTAATGGCAAAAGGAGATGCAGTGACTGAGTGAAATGGGTGGCAGTGATTGCGTGAAGTGGGAGGCAGTGACTGAGTGAAATGGGATGCACTCACTGAGTGAAATGGGATGCTGTGACTGATGGAAATGGGATTCTGTGACTGTGGGAAATGGGTTGCAGTGACTGTGGGAAATGGGTTGCAGTAACTGAGGGAAATGGGACGAATTGACTGAGTGTAATGGGACGAATTGACTGAGTGAAATGGGACGCAGTCACTGAGTGAAATGGGATGCTGTGACTGAGGGAAATGTGATGCAGTGTCTGTGTGAAATGTGATGCAGTGACTGAGGGTAATGGGATGCAGTGGCTGATGGAAATGGGATGCAGTGACTGAGGGAAATGAGATGCAGTGACTGAGGGGAAGGAGATGCAGTGACTGTGGGAAATGGAGTGCTGTGTCTGAGTGTAATGGGATGCACTGTCTCAGTTCAATGAGATTCACTGTCTCAGTTAAATGGGATGCTCTGACTGAGTGAAATGGGATGCTCTGACTGAGTGAAGTGGGATGCTGTGACTTAGGGACATGGGATGCTGTGACTGAGTGAAATGGGATGCTGTGACAGAGGGAAAGGAGACGCACTGAATGTGGGAAATGGGATGCAGTGACTGAGTGAAATGGGATGCAGTGACTGAGTGAAATGGGATGCAGTGACTGCGTGAAATGGGATGCAGTGACTGAGGGAATTGGGATGCAGCGGCTGAAGGAAAGGAGACGCAGTGACTTTGGGAAACAGGTTGCAGTGACTGAGTGAAATAGGATGCAGTGACTGAGTGAAATGCGATGCTGTGACTGAGTGAAATGGGGTGCAGTGACTGAGTGAAATGGGATGCCATGGCTGAGTGAAATGGGATGCAGTGACTGAGGGAAAGGTGATTCAGTTACTGTCGGAAATGGCAAGCTGTGACTGAGGAAAGGAGATGCAGTGACTGTGGGAAATGGGATGCAGTGACGGAGGGAAATGGGACGCAGTGGCTGAGTGAAATGGGATGCCGTGTCTGTGGGAAACGGGATGTGGTGACTGTGGGGAATGTGATGCAGTGACTGAGGGAAATAGGATTCAGTGACTGCGTGAAATGGGATGCAGTGACTGAGATAAATGGGATGCAGTGACTGAGATAAATGGGATGCAGTGACTGATGTAAATGGGATACAGTGACTGAGGTAAATGGGATGCAGTGACTGATGTAAATGGGATGCAGTGACTGATGTAAATGGGATGCAGTGACTGAGGGAAATGGGATGCAGTGACTGCGTGAAATGGGATGCAGTGACTGAGGGAATTGGGATGCAGCGGCTGAAGGGAAGGAGACGCAATGACTTTTGGAAACGGGTTGCAGTGACTGAGTGAAATAGGATGCAGTGATTGAGTGGAATGCGATGCAGTGACTGAGTGAAATGGGATGCAGTGACTGAGTGAAATGGGATGCAGTGACTGAGTGAAATGGGATGCTGTGACTGAGTGAAATGCGATGCTGTGACTGAGTGAAATGCGATGCTGTGACTGAGTGAAATGGGGTGCAGTGACTGAGTGAAATGGGATGCTGTGCCTCAGTGGAATGGGATGCAGTGACTGAGGGAAAGGTGATTCAGTTACTGTGGGAAATGGCAAGCTGTGACTGAGGAAAGGAGATGCAGTGACTCTGGGAAATGGGATGCAATGACGGAGGGAAATGGGCCACAGTGACTGAGTGAAATGGGATGCAGTGGCTGAATGGAATGGGATGCAGGGACTGAGGGAAAGGTGATTCAGTGACTGTGGGAAATGGCAAGCTGTGACTGAGGAAAGGAGATGCAGTGACTGTGGGAAATGGGACGCAATGATGGAGGGAAATGGGACGCAGTGACTGAGTGAAATGGGATGCAGTGGCTCAGTGAAATGGGATGCAGTCACTGAGTGAAACGGGATGCCGTGGCTGAATGGAATAGGATGCAGGGACTGAGGGAAATGGGATGCTGTGACTCAGTGGAATGGGATGCAGTGACTGAGGGAAAGGTGATTCAGTGACTGTGGGAAATGGGACGCAATGACGGAGGGAAATGGGACGCAGTGACTGAGTGAAATGGGACGCAGTGACTGAGTGAAATGGGATGCCGTGGCTGAGTGAAATGGGATGCCGTGGCTGAGTGAAATGGGATGCCGTGGCTGAGTGAAATGGGATGCCTTGGCTGAGTGAAATGGGTAGCAGTGACTGAGGGAAATGGGATGCAGTGACTGAGTGAAATGGCAGGCAGTGACTGAGTGAAATGGGAGGCAGTGACTGAGTGAAATGGGATGCAGTCACTGAGTGAAATGGGATGCCGTGGCTGAGTGAAATGGGATGCAGTGACTGAGGGAAATGGGATGCAGTGACTGAGGGAAATGGGACGCAGTGGCTGAGTGAAATGGGACGCAGTGACCGAGTGAAACGGGGTGCAGTGACTGAGGGAAACGGGATACAGTGACTGAGTGAAATGGCAGCAGTGACTGAGTGAAATGGGAGTCAGTGACTGAGTGAAATTGGAGTCAGTGACTGAGTGAAATGGGAGTCAGTGACTGAGGGAAATGGGAGGCAGTGACTGAGTTAAATGGGAGGCAGTGACTGAGTGAAATGGCAGGCAGTGACTGAGTGAAATGGCAGGCAGTGACTGAGTGAAATGGGAGGCAGTGGCTGAGTGAAATGGGATGCAGTCACTGAGTGAAATGGGATGCCGTGGCTGAGTGAAATGGGATGCCGTGGCTGAGTGAAATGGGAAGCAGTGACTGAGGGAAATGGGATGCAGTGACTGAGGGAAATGGGACGCAGTGGCTGAGTGAAATGGGACGCAGTGGCTGAGTGAAATGGGACGCAGTGACTGAGTGAAATGGGAGGCAGTGGCTGAGTGAAATGGGATGCAGTCACTGAGTGAAATGGGATGCCGAGGCTGAGTGAAATGGGATGCCGTGGCTGAGTGAAATGGGAAGCAGTGACTGAGGGAAATGGGATGCAGTGACTGAGGGAAATGGGACGCAGTGGCTGAGTGAAATGGGACGCATTGACTGAGTGAAATGGGACGCAGTGACCGAGTGAAACGGGGTGCTGTGACTGAGGGAAACGGGATACAGTGACTGAGTGAAATGGGAGTCAGTGACTGAGTGAAATAGGAGTCAGTGACTGAGGGAAATGGGAGGCAGTGACTGAGTTAAATGGGAGTCAGTGACTGAGGGGAATGGGAGGCAGTGACTGAGTGAAATGGGAGGCAGTGACTGAGGGGAATGGGATGCAGTGGCTGATGGAAATGGCAGGCAGTGACTGAGTGAAATGGCAGGCAGTGACTGAGTGAAATGGCAGGCAGTGACTGAGTGAAATGGGAGTCAGTGACTGATGGAAATGGGAGGCAGTGACTGAGTTAAATGGGAGGCAGTGACTGAGGGGAATGGGATACAGTGACTGAGTGAAATGGCAGGCAGTGACTGAGTGAAATGGCAGGCAGTGACTGAGGGAAATGAGATGCAGTGACTGAGTGGAAGGAGATGCAGTGACTGTGGGAAATGGAATGCTGTGTCTGAGTGTAATGGGAAAAACTGTCTCAGTTCAATGAGATTCACTGTCTCAGTTAAATGGGATGCAGTGACTGAGTGAAATGGGATGCTCAGACTGAGTGAAGTGGGATGCTGTGACTTAGGGACATGGGATGCTGTGACTGAGGGTAATGCGATGCAGTGACTGAGGGAATGGAGATGCAGTGACTGCGGGAAATGGGTTGCAATGACTGAGTGAAATGGGATGCTGTGACAGAGGGAAAGGAGACGCACTGAATGTGGGAAATGGGGTGCAGTGACTGAGTGAAATGGGGTGCAGTGACTGAGTGAAATGGGGTGCAGTGACAGCGTGAAATAGGAGTCAGTGACTGAGGGAAATGGGAGGCAGTGACTGAGTTAAATGGGAGGCAGTGACTGAGGGGAATGGGAGGCAGTGACAGAGTGAAATGGGAGGCAGTGACTGAGGGGAATGGGATGCAGTGGCTGATGGAAATGGCAGGCAGTGACTGAGTGAAATGGCAGGCAGTGACTGAGTGAAATGGCATGCAGTGACTGAGTGAAATGGCAGGCAGTGACTGAGGGAAATGAGATGCAGTGACTGAGTGGAAGGAGATGCAGTGACTGTGGGAAATGGAATGCTGTGTCTGAGTGTAATGGGAAAAACTGTCTCCGTTCAATGAGATTCACTGTCTCAGTTAAATGGGATGCAGTGACTGAGTGAAATGGGATGCTCAGACTGAGTGAAGTGGGATGCTGTGACTTAGGGACATGGGATGCTGTGACTGAGGGTAATGCGATGCAGTGACTGAGGGAATGGAGATGCTGTGACTGTGGGAAATGGGTTGCAATGACTGAGTGAAATGGGATGCTGTGACAGAGGGAAAGGAGACGCACTGAATGTGGGAAATGGGAGGCAGTGACTGAGGGAAATGGGAGGCAGTGACTGAGGGAAATGGGAGGCAGTGACTGAGGGAAATGGGAGGCAGTGACTGAGGGAAATGGGACGCAGTAACTGAGGGAAATGGGACGCAGTGACTGAGAGAAATGGGACGCAGTGGACGAGGTGAAATGGGATGCAGTCGCTGAGTGAAATGGGATGCAGTGGCTGAGTGAAATGGGATGCAGTGACTGAGTGAAATGGGATGCAGTGACTGAGTGAAATGGGATGCAGTGACTGCGTGAAATGGGATGCAGTGACTGAGGGAATTGGGATGCAGCGGCTGAAGGAAAGGAGACGCAGTGACTTTTGGAAACGGGTTGCAGTGACTGAGTGAAATAGGATGCAGTGATTGAGTGGAATGCGATGCAGTGACTGAGTGAAATGGGATGCATTGGCTGAGTGAAATGGGATGCAGTGACTGAGTGAAATGGGATGCTGTGCCTCAGTGGAATGGGATGCAGTGACTGAGGGAAAGGTGATTCAGTTACTGTGGGAAATGGCAAGTTGTGACTGAGGAAAGGAGATGCAGTGACTGTGGGAAATGGGATGCAATGACGGAGGGAAATGGGACGCAGTGGCTGAGTGAAATGGGATGCCGTGTCTGTGGGAAACGGGATGCGGTGACTGTGGGGAATGTGATGCAGTGACTAAGGGAAATGGGATTCAGTGACTGCGTGAAATGGGATGCAGTGACAGCGTGAAATAGGAGTCAGTGACTGAGGGAAATGGGAGGCAGTGACTGAGTTAAATGGGAGGCAGTGACTGAGGGGAATGGGAGGCAGTGACTGAGTGAAATGGGAGGCAGTGACTGAGGGGAATGGGACGCAGTGGCTGATGGAAATGGCAGGCAGTGACTGAGTGAAATGGCAGGCAGTGACTGAGTGAAATGGCAGGCAGTGACTGAGTGAAATGGGAGTCAGTGACTGATGGAAATGGGAGGCAGTGACTGAGTTAAATGGGAGGCAGTGAGTGAGGGGAATGGGATACAGTGACTGAGTGAAATGGCAGGCAGTGACTGAGTGAAATGGCAGGCAGTGACTGAGGTAAATGAGATGCAGTGACTGAGTGGAAGGAGATGCAGTGACTGTGGGAAATGGAATGTTGTGTCTGAGTGTAATGGGAAAAACTGTCTCAGTTCAATGAGATTCACTGTCTCAGTTAAATGGGATGCAGTGACTGAGTGAAATGGGATGCTCAGACTGAGTGAAGTGGGATGCTGTGACTTAGGGACATGGGATGCTGTGACTGAGGGTAATGCGATGCAGTGACTGAGGGAATGGAGATGCAGTGACTGTGGGAAATGGGTTGCAATGACTGAGTGAAATGGGATGCTGTGACAGAGGGAAAGGAGACGCACTGAATGTGGGAAATGGGATGCAGTGACTGAGTGAAATGGGGTGCAGTGACTGAGTGAAATGGGGTGCAGTGACTGAGTGAAATGGGGTGCAGTGACTGAGTGAAATGGGGTGCAGTGACTAGTGAAATGAGATGCAGTGACTGACTGAAATGGGATGGAGTGACTGAGGAAAGGAGATGCATTGACGATGGGAAATGGGATGCAGTGACTGCGTGAAATGGGATGCAGTGACTGCGTGAAATGGGATGGAGTGACTGACTGAAATGGGATGGAGTGTCTGAGTGAAATGGGAGTCAGTGTCTGAGTGAAATGGGAGTCAGTGTCTGAGTGAAATGGGAGTCAGTGACTGAGTGAAATGGGAGTCAGTGACTGAGTGAAATGGGAGTCAGTGACTGAGTGAAATGGGATGCAGTGACTGAGTGTAATGGGATGCAGTGACTCAGTGAAATGGGATGCAGTGGCTGAGTGTAATGGGATGCAGTGACTGAGTGTAATGGGATGCAGTGACTCAGTGAAATGGGATGCAGTGGCTGAGGGAAATGGGATGCAGTCACTGAGAGAAATGGGAGGCAGTGACTGAGGGAAATGGGAGGCAGTGACTGAGGGAAATGGGAGGCAGTGACTGAGGGAAATGGGAGGCAGTGACTGAGGGAAATGGGACGCAGTGACTGAGAGAAATGGGACGCAGTGACTGAGTGAAATGTGATGCAGTGGACGAGGTGAAATGGCATGCAGTGGCTGAGTGAAATGGGATGCAGTGGCTGAGTGAAATGGGATGCAGTGGCTGAGTGAAATGGGATGCAGTGACTGCGTGAAATGGGATGCAGTGACTGAGGGAATTGGGATGCAGCGGCTGAAGGAAAGGAGACGCAGTGACTTTTGGAAACGGGTTGCAGTGACTGAGTGAAATAGGATGCAGTGATTGAGTGGAATGCGATGCAGTGACTGAGTGAAATGGGATGCATTGGCTGAGTGAAATGGGATGCAGTGACTGAGTGAAATGGGATGCTGTGCCTCAGTGGAATGGGATGCAGTGACTGAGGGAAAGGTGATTCAGTTACTGTGGGAAATGGCAAGTTGTGACTGAGGAAAGGAGATGCATTGACTGTGGGAAATGGGATGCAATGACGGAGGGAAATGGGACGCAGTGGCTGAGTGAAATGGGATGCCGTGTCTGTGGGAAACGGGATGCGGTGACTGTGGGGAATGTGATGCAGTGACTAAGGGAAATGGGATTCAGTGACTGCGGGAAATGGGATGCAGTGACAGCGTGAAATGGGATGCAGTGACTGAGATAAATGGGATGCAGTGACTGATGTAAATGGGATGCAGTGACTGATGTAAATGGGATGCAGTGACTGAGGGAAAGGAGATGCAGTGACTACGTGAAATGGGATGCAGTGACTGAATGAATTGGGATGCAGCGGCTGAAGGAAAGGAGACGCACTGACTTTGGGAAACGGGTTGCAGTGACTGAGTGAAATAGGATGCAGTGACTGAGTGAAATGCGAAGCTGTGACTGAGTGAAATGGGGTGCAGTGACTGAGTGAAATGGGATGCCATGGCTGAGTGAAATGGGATGCAGTGACTGAGGGAAAGGTGATTCAGTTACTGTCGGAAATGGCAAGCTGTGACTGAGGAAAGGAGATGCAGTGACTGTGGGAAATGGGATGCAATGACGGAGGGAAATGGGACGCAGTGGCTGAGTGAAATGGGATGCCGTGTCTGTGGGAAACGGGATGCGGTGACTGTGGGGAATGTGATGCATTGGCTGAGTGAAATGGGATGCAGTGACTGAGTGAAATGGGATGCTGTGCCTCAGTGGAATGGGATGCAGTGACTGAGGGAAAGGTGATTCAGTTACTGTCGGAAATGGCAAGCTGTGACTGAGGAAAGGAGATGCAGTGACTGTGGGAAATGGGATGCAATGACGGAGGGAAATGGGACGCAGTGGCTGAGTGAAATGGGATGCCGTGTCTGTGGGAAACGGGATGCGGTGACTGTGGGGAATGTGATGCAGTGACTCGGGGAAATGGGATTCAGTGACTGCGTGAAATGGGATGCAGTGACAGCGTGAAATGGGATGCAGTGACTGAGATAAATGGGATGCAGTGACTGATGTAAATGGGATGCAGTGACTGATGTAAATGGGATGCAGTGACTGAGGGAAAGGAGATGCAGTGACTGAGTGAAATGAGATGCAGTGACTGAGTGAAATGGGATGCAGTGACTGCGTGAAATGGGATGCAGTGACTGAGGGATTTGGGATGCAGCAGCTGAAGGAAAGGAGACGCAGTGACTTTGGGAAACGGGTTGCAGTGACTGAGTGAAATAGGATGCAGTGACTGAGTGAAATGCGATGCTGTGACTGAGTGAAATGGGGTGCAGTGACTGAGTGAAATGGGATGCCATGGCTGAGTGAAATGGGATGCAGTGACTGAGGGAAAGGTGATTCAGTTACTGTCGGAAATGGCACGCTGTGACTGAGGAAAGGAGATGCAGTGACTGTGGGAAATGGGATGCAATGACGGAGGGAAATGGGACGCAGTGGCTGAGTGAAATGGGATGCCGTGTCTGTGGGAAACGGGATGCGGTGACTGTGGGGAATGTGATGCAGTGACTGAGGGAAATGGGATTCAGTGACTGCGTGAAATGGGATGCAGTGACTGAGATAAATGGGATGCAGTGACTGATGTAAATGGGATGCAGTGACTGAGGGAAATGGGATGCAGTGACTGCGTGAAATGGGATGCAGTGACTGAGGGAATTGGGATGCAGCGGCTGAAGGAAAGGAGACGCAATGACTTTTGGAAACGGGTTGCAGTGACTGAGTGAAATAGGATGCAGTGATTGAGTGGAATGCGATGCAGTGACTGAGTGAAATGGGATGCAGTGACTGAGTGAAATGGGATGCAGTGACTGAGTGAAATGGGATGCTGTGACTGAGTGAAATGCGATGCTGTGACTGAGTGAAATGCGATGCTGTGACTGAGTGAAATGCGATCCTGTGACTGAGTGAAATGGGGTGCAGTGACTGAGTGAAATGGGGTGCAGTGACTGAGTGAAATGGGATGCTGTGCCTCAGTGGAATGGGATGCAGTGACTGAGGGAAAGGTGATTCAGTTACTGTGGGAAATGGCAAGCTGTGACTGAGGAAAGGAGATGCAGTGACTCTGGGAAATGGGATGCCATGTCTGTGGGAAACGGGATGCGGTGACTGTGGGGAATGTTATGCAGTGACTGAGGGAAATGGGATACAGTGACTGCGTGAAATGGGATGCACTGACAGCGTGAAATGGGATGCAGAGACTGAGATAAATGGGATGCAGTGACTGATGTAAATGGGATGCAGTGACTGAGATAAAAGGGATGCTGTGACTGATGTAAATGGGATGCAGTGACTGAGGGAAAGGAGATGCAGTGCCTGTGGAAACGGGATGCTGCGACTGAGGGTAATGGGTTTGCAGTGACTGTGGGAAATGGGATGCAGTGACTGAGTGAAATGGGATGCAGTGGCTGAATGGAATGGGATGCAGGGACTGGGGGAAAGGTGATTCAGTGACTGTGGGAAATGGCAAGCTGTGACTGAGGAAAGGAGATGCAGTGACTGTGGGAAATGGGACGCAATGATGGAGGGAAATGGGACGCAGTGACTGAGTGAAATGGGATGCAGTGGCTCAGTGAAATGGGATGCAGTCACTGAGTGAAATGGGATGCCGTGGCTGAATGGAATAGGATGCAGGGACTGAGGGAAATGGGATGCTGTGACTCAGTGGAATGGGATGCAGTGACTGAGGGAAAGGTGATTCAGTGACTGTGGGAAATGGGACGCAATGACGGAGGGAAATGGGACGCAGTGACTGAGTGAAATGGGACGCAGTGACTGAGTGAAATGGGATGCCGTGGCTGAGTGAAATGGGATGCGGTGGCTGAGTGAAATGGGATGCCGTGGCTGAGTGAAATGGGATGCCGTGGCTGAGTGAAATGGGAAGCCGTGGCAGAGTGAAATGGGATGCCGTGGCTGAGTGAAATGGGATGCCTTGGCTGAGTGAAATGGGATGCAGTGACTGAGGGAAATGGGATGCACTGACTGAGGGAAATGGGACGCAGTGGCTGAGTGAAATGGGACGCAGTGGCTGAGTGTAATGGGACGCAGTGGCTGAGTGAAATGGGACGCAGTGACCGAGTGAAACGGGGTGCAGTGACTGAGGGAAATGGGATGCAGTGACTGAGTGAAATGGGACGCAGTGACTGAGTGAAATGGCAGGCAGTGACTGAGTGAAATGGCAGGCAGTGACTGAGTGAAATGGGAGGCAGTGACTGAGTGAAATGGGAGGCAGTGACTGAGTGAAATGGGAGGCAGTCGCTGAGTGAAATGGGATGCAGTCGCCGAGTGAAATGGGATGCAGTCGCTGAGTGAAATGGGATGCCGTGGCTGAGTGAAATGGGATGCAGTGACTGAGTGAAATGGGATGCAGTGACTGAGGGAAATGGGAGGCAGTGACTGAGTTAAATGGGAGGCAGTGACTGCGTGAAATGGCAGGCAGTGACTGAGTGAAATGGGAGGCAGTGACTGAGGGGAATGGGATGCAGTGGCTGATGGAAATGGCAGGCAGTGACTGAGTGAAATGGCAGGCAGTGACTGAGTGAAATGGCAGGCAGTGACTGAGTGAAATGGGAGTCAGTGACTGAGTGAAATAGGAGTCAGTGACTGAGGGAAATGGGAGGCAGTGACTGAGTTAAATGGGAGGCAGTGACTGAGTGAAATGGCAGGCAGTGACTGAGTGAAATGGCAGGCAGTGACTGAGGGAAATGAGATGCAGTGACTGAGTGGAAGGAGATGCAGTGACTGTGGGAAATGGAATGCTGTGTCTGAGTGTAATGGGAAAAACTGTCTCAGTTCAATGAGATTCACTGTCTCAGTTAAATGGGATGCAGTGACTGAGTGAAATGGGATGCTCAGACTGAGTGAAGTGGGATGCTGTGACTTAGGGACATGGGATGCTGTGACTGAGGGTAATGCGATGCAGTGACTGAGGGAATGGAGATGCAGTGACTGTGGGAAATGGGTTGCAATGACTGAGTGAAATGGGATGCTGTGACAGAGGGAAAGGAGACGCACTGAATGTGGGAAATGGGATGCAGTGACTGAGTGAAATGGGGTGCAGTGACTGAGTGAAATGGGGTGCAGTGACTGACTGAAATGGGATGGAGTGACTGAGGAAAGGAGATGCATTGACGATGGGAAATGGGATGCAGTGACTGCGTGAAATGGGATGCAGTGACTGCGTGAAATGGGATGGAGTGACTGACTGAAATGGGATGGAGTGTCTGAGTGAAATGGGATGGAGTGTCTGAGTGAAATGGGATGGAGTGTCTGAGTGAAATGGGATGGAGTGTCTGAGTGAAATGGGAGTCCGTGTCTGAGTGAAATGGGAGTCAGTGTCTGAGTGAAATGGGAGTCAGTGTCTGAGTGAAATGGGAGTCAGTGACTGAGTGAAATGGGAGTTAGTGACTGAGTGAAATGGGATGCAGTGACTGAGTGTAATGGGATGCAGTGACTCAGTGAAATGGGAGGCAGTGACTGAGGGAAATGGGAGGCAGTGACTGAGGGAACTGGGACGCAGTGACTGAGGGAAATCGGACGCAGTGACTGAGAGAAATGGGACGCAGTGACTGGGGGAAATGGGAGGCAGTGGCTGAGTGAAATGGGACGCAGTTACTGAGTGAAATGGGACGCAGTGACTGAGGGCAATGGGATGCAGTGATTGAGGGAAATGGGATCAAGTGACTGAGTGAAATGGGATGCGGTGACTGAGGGAAATGGAATGTGGTGACTGTGGGGAATAGGGTGCGGCGACTGATGGAAACGGATGCACTGTCTCAGCTGAATAGTACTCACTGTCTCCGTTTATTGGGATGCAGTGACTGAGGGACAGGAGATGCAGTGAATGTGGGAAATGGGATGCAGTGACTGAGGGAAATGGGATGCAGTGACTGACTGAAATGGGAGTGACTGAGTGAAATGGGATGCAATGACTGAGTGAAATGGGGATGCAATGACTGAGTGAAATGGGGATGCAATGACTGAGTGAAATGGGGATGCAGTGACTGAGGGAAATGAGATGCAGTGACTGAGGGAAATGAGATGCACTGACTGAGGGAAAGGAGATGTAGTGACTGTGGGAAATGGAATGCGGTGACTGAGGGTAATGGGATGCACCGTCTCAGTTCTATGAGTTTCACTGTCTCACTTAAATGGGATGCAGTGACTGAGTGAAGTGGGATTTTCTGACTGAGTGAAATGGGATGCTGTGACTGAGGGAATGGAGATGCAGTGACTGAGGCGAAGGGGACGCAGTGACTGAGGGAAATGAGATGCAGTGACTGAGGGAAATGAGATGCAGTGACTGAGGGAAATGAGATGCAGTGACTGAGGGAAAGGAGACGTAGTGACTGTGGGAAATGGAATGCTGTGACTGAGGGTAATGGGATGCACCGTCTCAGTTCTATGAGTTTCACTGTCTCACTTAAATGGGATGCAGTGACTGAGTGAAGTGGGATTTTCTGACTGAGTGAAATGGGATGCTGTGACTGAGGGAATGGAGATGCAGTGACTGAGGCTAAGGGGACGCAGTGACTGAGTGAAATGGGATGCAGTGACTGAGTGAAATGGGATGCAGTGACTGAGTGAAATGGGATGCAGTGACTGAGTGAAATGGGAGGCAGTGACTGAGTGAAATAGGAGGCAGTGACTGAGTGAAATGGGAGGCAGTGACTGAGTGAAATGGCAGTCAGTGACTGAGTGAAATGGCAGTCAGTGACTGAGTGAAATGGGAGGCAGTGACTGAGTGAAATGGGAGGCAGTGACTGATGGAAATGGGATACTGTGACTGAGGGTAATGTGATGCAGTGACTGAGTGAAATGGGATGCTGTGACTGAGTGTATTGGGATGCAGTGACTGAGTGTATTGGGATGCGGTGACTGAGTGAAATGGGATGCGGTGACTGAGTGAAATGGGATGCAGTGACTGAGTGAAATGGGATGCGGTGACTGAGGGAAATGGAATGCGGTGATTGAGGGAAATGGAATGCGGTGATTGTGGGGAATAGGGTGCGGTGACTGAGGGAAATGGATGCACGATCCCAGTTGAATAGGATTCAATGTTTCCGTTAAATAGGATGTCGTGACTGAGTGAAATGGGATGCAGTGACTGAGTGAAAGGGGATGCAGTGACTGAGTGAAATGGGATGCAGTGACTGAGTGAAATGGGTTGCAGTGGTTGAGTGAAATGTGATGCAGTGACTGAGGGAAAAGAGATGCAGTGACTGAGGGTAATGGGATGCACTGTCTCAGTTCAATGAGATTCACTGTCTCAGTTAAATGGGACGCAGTGACTGAGTGAAATGGGAGGCAGTGACTGAGGGAAATGCGATGCAGTGCCTGAGCGAAATGCGATGCGGAGACTGAGGGAAATGAGATGCAGTGACTGAGGGAAATGAGACGCAGTGACTGTGGGGACATGGGATGCAGTGACTGGGGTAATGGGATGCAGTGACTGGGGTAATGGGATGCAGTGACTGGGGTAATGGGATGCAGTGGCTGAGTGAAATGGGATGCAGTGGCTGAGTGAAATGGGATGCAGTGGCTGAGTGAAATGGGATGCAGTGGCTGAGTGAAATGGGATGCAGTGGCTGAGTGAAATGGGATGCAGTGGCTGAGGGAAATGTGATGCAGTGACTGTGGGGAATAGGGTGCGGTGACTGTTGGAAATGGATTCACTGTCTCACTTGGATAGGATTCACTGTCTCTGTTAAATGGGAAACAGTGACTGAGTGAAATGGGAGGCAGTGACTGAGTGAAATGGGAGGCAGTGACTGATTGAAATGGGATGCAGTGACTGAGGGAAATGGGATGCAGTGACTGAGGGAAATGGGATGCAGTGACTGACTGAAATGGGAGTGACTGAGTGAAATGGGATGCAATGACTGAGTGAAATGGGGATGCAATGACTGAGTGAAATGGGGATGCAGTGACTGAGGGAAATGAGATGCAGTGACTGAGGGAAATGAGATGCACTGACTGAGGGAAAGGAGATGTAGTGACTGTGGGAAATGGAATGCGGTGACTGAGGGTAATGGGATGCACCGTCTCAGTTCTATGAGTTTCACTGTCTCACTTAAATGGGATGCAGTGACTGAGTGAAGTGGGATTTTCTGACTGAGTGAAATGGGATGCTGTGACTGAGGGAATGGAGATGCAGTGACTGAGGCGAAGGGGACGCAGTGACTGAGGGAAATGAGATGCAGTGACTGAGGGAAATGAGATGCAGTGACTGAGGGAAATGAGATGCAGTGACTGAGGGAAAGGAGACGTAGTGACTGTGGGAAATGGAATGCTGTAACTGAGGGTAATGGGATGCACCGTCTCAGTTCTATGAGTTTCACTGTCTCACTTAAATGGGATGCAGTGACTGAGTGAAGTGGGATTTTCTGACTGAGTGAAATGGGATGATGTGACTGAGGGAATGGATGTGCAGTGACTGAGGCTAAGGGGACGCAGTGACTGAGTGAAATGGGATGCAGTGACTGAGTGAAATGGGATGCAGTGACTGAGTGAAATGGGAGGCAGTGACTGAGTGAAATGGGAGGCAGTGACTGAGTGAAATGGGAGGCAGTGACTGAGTGAAATGGCAGTCAGTGACTGAGTGAAATGGCAGTCAGTGACTGAGTGAAATGGCAGGCAGTGACTGAGTGAAATGGGAGGCAGTGACTGATGGAAATGGGATACTGTGACTGAGGGTAATGTGATGCAGTGACTGAGTGAAATGGGATGCTGTGACTGAGTGTATTGGGATGCAGTGACTGAGTGTATTGGGATGCGGTGACTGAGTGAAATGGGATGCGGTGACTGAGTGAAATGGGATGCGGTGACTGAGTGAAATGGGATGCGGTGACTGAGGGAAATGGAATGCGGTGACTGAGGGAAATGGAATGCGGTGATTGTGGGGAATAGGGTGCGGTGACTGAGGGAAATGGATGCACGATCCCAGTTGAATAGGATTCAATGTTTCCGTTAAATAGGATGTCGTGACTGAGTGAAATGGGATGCAGTGACTGAGTGAAAGGGGATGCAGTGACTGAGTGAAATGGGATGCAGTGACTGAGTGAAATGGGTTGCAGTGGTTGAGTGAAATGTGATGCAGTGACTGAGGGAAAAGAGATGCAGTGACTGAGGGTAATGGGATGCACTGTCTCAGTTCAATGAGATTCACTGTCTCAGTTAAATGGGACGCAGTGACTGAGTGAAATGGGAGGCAGTGACTGAGGGAAATGCGATGCAGTGCCTGAGCGAAATGCGATGCGGAGACTGAGGGAAATGAGATGCAGTGACTGAGGGAAATGAGACGCAGTGACTGTGGGGACATGGGATGCAGTGACTGGGGTAATGGGATGCAGTGACTGGGGTAATGGGATGCAGTGACTGGGGTAATGGGATGCAGTGGCTGAGTGAAATGGGATGCAGTGGCTGAGTGAAATGGGATGCAGTGGCTGAGTGAAATGGGATGCAGTGGCTGAGTGAAATGGGATGCAGTGGCTGAGGGAAATGTGATGCAGTGACTGTGGGGAATAGGGTGCGGTGACTGTTGGAAATGGATTCACTGTCTCACTTGGATAGGATTCACTGTCTCTGTTAAATGGGAAACAGTGACTGAGTGAAATGGGAGGCAGTGACTGAGTGAAATGGGAGGCAGTGACTGATTGAAATGGGATGCAGTGACTGAGGGAAATGGGATGCAGTGACTGAGGGAAATGGGATGCAGTGACTGAGGGAAATGAGATGCAGTGACTGAGGGAAATGAGATGCAGTGACTGTGGGGACATGGGATGCAGTGACTGAGTGAAATAGGATGCAGTGGCTGAGTGAAATGGGATGCAGTGGCTGAGTGAAATGGGATGCAGTGAACGAGGGAAAGGAGATGCAGTGAACGTGGGAAATGTGATGCAGTGACTGAGTGAAATGTGATGCAGTGACTGAGTGAAATGTGATGCAGTGACTGAGTGAAATGGGATGCAGTGACTGAGGAAAGGAGATACAGTGACTATGGGATATGGGATGCAGTGACTGCGTGAAATGGGATGCAGTGACTGACTGAAATGGGAGTGACTGACTGAAATGGGAGGGTGTGACTGAGTGAAATGGGAGGCAGTGACTGAGTGAAGTGGGAGGCAGTGACTGAGGAAATTGCAGGCAGTGACTGAGGGTAATGGGACGCACTGACGGAGTGAAATGGGACGCAGTGACTGAGGGAAATGGGATGCAGTGACTGAGCGAAATGCGATGCGGTGAGTGAGGGAAAGGAGATGCAGTGAATGTGGGAAAGGAGATGCAGTGAATGTGGAAAATGGGAGGCAGTGACTGAGGAAATGGGTTGCAGTACCTGACGGAAATTGAATGCAGCGTCAGTGAGAAACGGGATACAGTGACTGAGGGAAATGGGATGCAGTGACTGAGTGAAATGTGATTAACTCACTGAGTGAAATGGGATGCAGTGATTGTGAGAAATGAGATGCAGAGACTGATGGAAATTGCATGCAGTAAGAGACTGACATGAGCTGCAGTGACTGAGTGAAATGGGATGCAGTGACTGCGCAAGTGGGATGTCGTATCTGACGGACATTTGATGAAGTGTCAGTGAGAAACGGGACACAGTGACTGAGTGAAATGGGATGCAGTGACTGAGGAAAGGAGATGCAGTGACTATGGGATATGGGATGCAGTGACTGCGTGAAATGGGATGCAGTGACTGATTGAAATGGGATGCAGTGACTGAGGGAAATGGGATGCAGTGACTGAGTGAAATGGGATGCACTGAATGAGTGACATGAGATGCAGAGACTGATGGAAATTGCATGCAGTAAGAGAGTGACATGAGCTGCAGTGACTGAGTGAAATGGGATGCACTGACTGCGCAAGTGGGATGCAGTATCTGACGGACATTTGATGAAGTGTCAGTGAGAAACGGGATACAGTGACTGAGTGAAATGGGATGCAGTGACTGAAGGAAAGGAGATGCAGTGACTGAGTGAAATGGGATGCAGTGACTGAGGGAAATGGGATGCAGTGACTGAGGGAAATAGGATGCAGTGACTGATTGGAATGGGATGCAGTGACTGAGTGTAATGGGATGCAGTGACTGAGTGAAATGTGACGCAGTGCTCGCGGGAAATGGGACGCAGTGACTGAGTGAAATGGGACGCAGTGACTGAGTGAAATGGGACGCAGTGACTGAGTGAAATGGGATGCAGTGACTGAGTGTAATGTGATGCCGTGACTGTGGGGAATAGGGTGCGGTGACTGATGGAAATGGATTCACTGTCGCAGTTGAATAGGATTCACTGTCTCCATGAAATGGGATGCAGTGACTGAGTGAAATGGGATGCAGTGACTGAGTGAAATGGGATGCAGTGACTGAGTGAAATGGGATGCCGTGGCTGAGTGAAATGGGATGCCGTGGCTGAGTGAAATGGGATGCCGTGGCTGAGTGAAATGGGATGCCGTGGCTGAGCGAAATGGGATGCCTTGGCTGAGTGAAATGGGTAGCAGTGACTGAGGGAAATGGGATGCAGTGACTGAGGGAAATGGGACGCAGTGGCTGAGTGAAATGGGACGCAGTGGCTGAGTGAAACGGGGTGCAGTGACTGAGGGAAATGGGATGCAGTGACTGAGTGAAATGGCAGGCAGTGACTGAGTGAAATGGCAGGCAGTGACTGAGTGAAATGGCAGGCAGTGACTGAGTGAAATGGGAGGCAGTGACTGAGTGAAATGGGAGGCAGTGGCTGAGTGAAATGGGATGCAGTCACTGAGTGAAATGGGATGCCGTGGCTGAGTGAAATGGGATGCCGTGGCTGAGTGAAATGGGATGCAGTGACTGAGGGAAATGGGATGCAGTGACTGAGGGAAATGGGACGCAGTGGCTGAGTGAAATGGGACGCAGTGACCGAGTGAAACGGGGTGCAGTGACTGAGGGAAACGGGATACAGTGACTGAGTGAAATGGCAGGCAGTGACTGAGTGAAATGGCAGGCAGTGACTGAGTGAAATGGGAGTCAGTGACTGAGTGAAATGGGAGTCAGTGACTGAGGGAAATGGGAGTCAGTGACTGAGTTAAATGGGAGGCAGTGACTGAGTGAAATGGCAGGCAGTGACTGAGTGAAATGGGAGGCAGTGACTGAGTGAAATGGGAGGCAGTGGCTGAGTGAAATGGGATGCAGTCACTGAGTGAAATGGGATGCCGTGGCTGAGTGAAATGGGATGCCGTGGCTGAGTGAAATGGGAAGCAGTGACTGAGGGAAATGGGATGCAGTGACTGAGGGAAATGGGACGCAGTGGCTGAGTGAAATGGGACGCATTGACTGAGTGAAATGGGACGCAGTGACCGAGTGAAACGGGGTGCAGTGACCGAGGGAAACGGGATACAGTGACTGAGTGAAATGGCAGGCAGTGACTGAGTGAAATGGGAGTCAGTGACTGAGTGAAATAGGAGTCAGTGACTGAGTGAAATAGGAGTCAGTGACTGAGGGAAATGGGAGGCAGTGACTGAGTTAAATGGGAGGCAGTGACTGAGGGGAATGGGAGGCAGTGACTGAGTGAAATGGGAGGCAGTGACTGAGGGGAATGGGATGCAGTGGCTGATGGAAATGGCAGGCAGTGACTGAGTGAAATGGCAGGCAGTGACTGAGTGAAATGGCAGGCAGTGACTGAGTGAAATGGGAGTCAGTGACTGAGGGAAATGGGAGGCAGTGACTGAGTTAAATGGGAGGCAGTGACTGAGGGGAATGGGATACAGTGACTGAGTGAAATGGGATGCAGTGACTGAGTGTAATGGGATGCAGTGACTCAGTGAAATGGGATGCAGTGGCTGAGGGAAATGGGATGCAGTGACTGAGAGAAATGGGAGGCAGTGGCTGAGGGAAATGGGAGGCAGTGACTGAGGGAAATGGGAGGCAGTGACTGAGGGAAATGGGAGGCAGTGACTGAGGGAAATGGGAGGCAGTGACTGAGGGAAATGGGACGCAGTAACTGAGGGAAATGGGACGCAGTGACTGAGAGAAATGGGACGCAGTGGACGAGGTGAAATGGGATGCAGTCGCTGAGTGAAATGGGATGCAGTGGCTGAGTGAAATGGGATGCAGTGACTGAGTGAAATGGGATGCAGTGACTGCGTGAAATGGGATGCAGTGACTGAGGGAATTGGGATGCGGCGGCTGAAGGAAAGGAGACGCAGTGACTTTTGGAAACGGGTTGCAGTGACTGAGTGAAATAGGATGCAGTGATTGAGTGGAATGCGATGCAGTGACTGAGTGAAATGGGATGCATTGGCTGAGTGAAATGGGATGCAGTGACTGAGTGAAATGGGATGCTGTGCCTCAGTGGAATGGGATGCAGTGACTGAGGGAAAGGTGATTCAGTTACTGTGGGAAATGGCAAGTTGTGACTGAGGAAAGGAGATGCAGTGACTGTGGGAAATGGGATGCAATGACGGAGGGAAATGGGACGCAGTGGCTGAGTGAAATGGGATGCCGTGTCTGTGGGAAACGGGATGCGGTGACTGTGGGGAATGTGATGCAGTGACTAAGGGAAATGGGATTCAGTGACTGCGTGAAATGGGATGCAGTGACAGCGTGAAATAGGAGTCAGTGACTGAGGGAAATGGGAGGCAGTGACTGAGTTAAATGGGAGGCAGTGACTGAGGGGAATGGGAGGCAGTGACTGAGTGAAATGGGAGGCAGTGACTGAGGGGAATGGGATGCAGTGGCTGATGGAAATGGCAGGCAGTGACTGAGTGAAATGGCAGGCAGTGACTGAGTGAAATGGCAGGCAGTGACTGAGTGAAATGGGAGTCTGTGACTGATGGAAATGGGAGGCAGTGACTGAGTTAAATGTGAGGCAGTGAGTGAGGGGAATGGGATACAGTGACTGAGTGAAATGGCAGGCAGTGACTGAGTGAAATGGCAGGCAGTGACTGACTGAAATGGGAGTCAGTGACTGAGTGAAATAGGAGTCAGTGACTGAGGGAAATGGGAGGCAGTGACTGAGTTAAATGGGAGGCAGTGACTGAGGGGAATGGGAGGCAGTGACTGAGTGAAATGGGAGGCAGTGACTGAGGGGAATGGGATGCAGTGGCTGATGGAAATGGCAGGCAGTGACTGAGTGAAATGGCAGGCAGTGACTGAGTGAAATGGCAGGCAGTGACTGAGTGAAATGGCAGGCAGTGACTGAGTGAAATGGGAGTCAGTGACTGATGGAAATGGGAGGCAGTGACTGAGTTAAATGGGAGGCAGTGACTGAGGGGAATGGGATACATTGACTGAGTGAAATGGCAGGCAGTGACTGAGTGAAATGGCAGGCAGTGACTGAGGGAAATGAGATGCAGTGACTGAGTGGAAGGAGATGCAGTGACTGTGGGAAATGGAATGCTGTGTCTGAGTGTAATGGGAAAAACTGTCTCAGTTCAATGAGATTCACTGTCTCAGTTAAATGGGATGCAGTGACTGAGTGAAATGGGATGCTCAGACTGAGTGAAGTGGGATGCTGTGACTTAGGGACATGGGATGCTGTGACTGAGGGTAATGCGATGCAGTGACTGAGGGAATGGAGATGCAGTGACTGTGGGAAATGGGTTGCAATGACTGAGTGAAATGGGATGCTGTGACAGAGGGAAAGGAGACGCACTGAATGTGGGAAATGGGGTGCAGTGACTGAGTGAAATGGGGTGCAGTGACTGAGTGAAATGGGGTGCAGTGACTGAGTGAAATGGGGTGCAGTGACTGAGTGAAATGGGGTGCAGTGACTGAGTGAAATGGGGTGCAGTGACTAGTGAAATGAGATGCAGTGACTGACTGAAATGGGATGGAGTGACTGAGGAAAGGAGATGCATTGACGATGGGAAATGGGATGCAGTGACTGCGTGAAATGGGATGCAGTGACTGCGTGAAATGGGATGGAGTGACTGACTGAAATGGGATGGAGTGTCTGAGTGAAATGGGATGGAGTGTCTGAGTGAAATGGGAGTCAGTGTCTGAGTGAAATGGGAGTCAGTGTCTGAGTGAAATGGGAGTCAGTGACTGAGTGAAATGGGAGTCAGTGACTGAGTGAAATGGGAGTCAGTGACTGAGTGAAATGGGAGTCAGTGACTGAGTGTAATGGGATGCAGTGACTCAGTGAAATGGGATGCAGTGGCTGAGTGTAATGGGATGCAGTGACTGAGTGTAATGGGATGCAGTGACTCAGTGAAATGGGATGCAGTGGCTGAGGGAAATGGGATGCAGTGACTGAGAGAAATGGGAGGCAGTGGCTGAGGGAAATGGGAGGCAGTGACTGAGGGAAATGGGAGGCAGTGACTGAGGGAAATGGGAGGCAGTGACTGAGGGAAATGGGACGCAGTAACTGAGGGAAATGGGACGCAGTGACTGAGAGAAATGGGACGCAGTGGACGAGGTGAAATGGGATGCAGTCGCTGAGTGAAATGGGATGCAGTGGCTGAGTGAAATGGGATGCAGTGACTGAGTGAAATGGGATGCAGTGACTGCGTGAAATGGGATGCAGTGACTGAGGGAATTGGGATGCGACGGCTGAAGGAAAGGAGACGCAGTGACTTTTGGAAACGGGTTGCAGTGACTGAGTGAAATAGGATGCAGTGATTGAGTGGAATGCGATGCAGTGACTGAGTGAAATGGGATGCATTGGCTGAGTGAAATGGGATGCAGTGACTGAGTGAAATGGGATGCTGTGCCTCAGTGGAATGGGATGCAGTGACTGAGGGAAAGGTGATTCAGTTACTGTGGGAAATGGCAAGTTGTGACTGAGGAAAGGAGATGCAGTGACTGTGGGAAATGGGATGCAATGACGGAGGGAAATGGGACGCAGTGGCTGAGTGAAATGGGATGCCGTGTCTGTGGGAAACGGGATGCGGTGACTGTGGGGAATGTGATGCAGTGACTAAGGGAAATGGGATTCAGTGACTGCGTGAAATGGGATGCAGTGACAGCGTGAAATAGGAGTCAGTGACTGAGGGAAATGGGAGGCAGTGACTGAGTTAAATGGGAGGCAGTGACTGAGGGGAATGGGAGGCAGTGACTGAGTGAAATGGGAGGCAGTGACTGAGGGGAATGGGATGCAGTGGCTGATGGAAATGGCAGGCAGTGACTGAGTGAAATGGCAGGCAGTGACTGAGTGAAATGGCAGGCAGTGACTGAGTGAAATGGCAGGCAGTGACTGAGGGAAATGAGATGCAGTGACTGAGTGGAAGGAGATGCAGTGACTGTGGGAAATGGAATGCTGTGTCTGAGTGTAATGGGAAAAACTGTCTCAGTTCAATGAGATTCACTGTCTCAGTTAAATGGGATGCAGTGACTGAGTGAAATGGGATGCTCAGACTGAGTGAAGTGGGATGCTGTGACTTAGGGACATGGGATGCTGTGACTGAGGGTAATGCGATGCAGTGACTGAGGGAATGGAGATGCTGTGACTGTGGGAAATGGGTTGCAATGACTGAGTGAAATGGGATGCTGTGACAGAGGGAAAGGAGACGCACTGAATGTGGGAAATGGGAGGCAGTGACTGAGGGAAATGGGAGGCAGTGACTGAGGGAAATGGGACGCAGTAACTGAGGGAAATGGGACGCAGTGACTGAGAGAAATGGGACGCAGTGGACGAGGTGAAATGGGTTGCAGTCGCTGAATGAAATGGGATGCAGTGACTGAGTGAAATGGGATGCAGTGACTGAGTGAAATGGGATGCAGTGACTGCGTGAAATGGGATGCAGTGACTGAGGGAATTGGGATGCAGCGGCTGAAGGAAAGGAGACGCAGTGACTTTTGGAAACGGGTTGCAGTGACTGAGTGAAATAGGATGCAGTGATTGAGTGGAATGCGATGCAGTGACTGAGTGAAATGGGATGCATTGGCTGAGTGAAATGGGATGCAGTGACTGAGTGAAATGGGATGCTGTGCCTCAGTGGAATGGGATGCAGTGACTGAGGGAAAGGTGATTCAGTTACTGTGGGAAATGGCAAGTTGTGACTGAGGAAAGGAGATGCATTGACGATGGGAAATGGGATGCAGTGACTGCGTGAAATGGGATGCAGTGACTGCGTGAAATGGGATGCAGTGACTGAGGGAATTGGGATGCAGCGGCTGAAGGAAAGGAGACGCAGTGACTTTTGGAAACGGGTTGCAGTGACTGAGTGAAATAGGATGCAGTGATTGAGTGGAATGCGATGCAGTGACTGAGTGAAATGGGATGCATTGGCTGAGTGAAATGGGATGCAGTGACTGAGTGAAATGGGATGCTGTGCCTCAGTGGAATGGGATGCAGTGACTGAGGGGAAGGTGATTCAGTTACTCTGGGAAATGGCAAGTTGTGACTGAGGAAAGGAGATGCAGTGACTGTGGGAAATGGGATGCAATGACGGAGGGAAATGGGACGCAGTGGCTGAGTGAAATGGGATGCCGTGTCTGTGGGAAACGGGATGCGGTGACTGTGGGGAATGTGATGCAGTGACTAAGGGAAATGGGATTCAGTGACTGCGTGAAATGGGATGCAGTGACAGCGTGAAATAGGAGTCTGTGACTGAGGGAAATGGGAGGCAGTGACTGAGTGAAATGGGAGGCAGTGACTGAGGGGAATGGGAGGCAGTGACTGAGTGAAATGGGAGGCAGTGACTGAGGGGAATGGGATGCAGTGGCTGATGGAAATGGCAGGCAGTGACTGAGTGAAATGGCAGGCAGTGACTGAGTGAAATGGCAGGCAGTGACTGAGTGAAATGGCAGGCAGTGACTGAGTGAAATGGGAGTCAGTGACTGATGGAAATGGGAGGCAGTGACTGAGTTAAATGGGAGGCAGTGAGTGAGGGGAATGGGATACAGTGACTGAGTGAAATGGCAGGCAGTGACTGAGTGAAATGGGAGTCAGTGACTGATGGAAATGGGAGGCAGTGACTGAGTTAAATGGGAGGCAGTGAGTGAGGGGAATGGGATACAGTGACTGAGTGAAATGGCAGGCAGTGACTGAGTGAAATGGCAGGCAGTGACTGAGTGAAATGGGAGTCAGTGACTGAGTGAAATAGGAGTCAGTGACTGAGGGAAATGGGAGGCAGTGACTGAGTTAAATGGGAGGCAGTGACTGAGGGGAATGGGAGGCAGTGACTGAGTGAAATGGGAGGCAGTGACTGAGGGGAATGGGATGCAGTGGCTGATGGAAATGGCAGGCAGTGACTGAGTGAAATGGCAGGCAGTGACTGAGTGAAATGGCAGGCAGTGACTGAGTGAAATGGGAGTCAGTGACTGATGGAAATGGGAGGCAGTGACTGAGTTAAATGGGAGGCAGTGACTGAGGGGAATGGGATACATTGACTGAGTGAAATGGCAGGCAGTGACTGAGTGAAATGGCAGGCAGTGACTGAGGGAAATGAGATGCAGTGACTGAGTGGAAGGAGATGCAGTGACTGTGGGAAATGGAATGCTGTGTCTGAGTGTAATGGGAAAAACTGTCTCAGTTCAATGAGATTCACTGTCTCAGTTAAATGGGATGCAGTGACTGAGTGAAATGGGATGCTCAGACTGAGTGAAGTGGGATGCTGTGACTTAGGGACATGGGATGCTGTGACTGAGGGTAATGCGATGCAGTGACTGAGGGAATGGAGATGCAGTGACTGTGGGAAATGGGTTGCAATGACTGAGTGAAATGGGATGCTGTGACAGAGGGAAAGGAGACGCACTGAATGTGGGAAATGGGGTGCAGTGACTGAGTGAAATGGGGTGCAGTGACTGAGTGAAATGGGGTGCAGTGACTGAGTGAAATGGGGTGCAGTGACTGAGTGAAATGGGGTGCAGTGACTGAGTGAAATGCGGTGCAGTGACTAGTGAAATGAGATGCAGTGACTGACTGAAATGGGATGGAGTGACTGAGGAAAGGAGATGCATTGACGATGGGAAATGGGATGCAGTGACTGCGTGAAATGGGATGCAGTGACTGCGTGAAATGGGATGGAGTGACTGACTGAAATGGGATGGAGTGTCTGAGTGAAATGGGATGGAGTGTCTGAGTGAAATGGGAGTCAGTGTCTGAGTGAAATGGGAGTCAGTGTCTGAGTGAAATGGGAGTCAGTGACTGAGTGAAATGGGAGTCAGTGACTGAGTGAAATGGGAGTCAGTGACTGAGTGAAATGGGAGTCAGTGACTGAGTGTAATGGGATGCAGTGACTCAGTGAAATGGGATGCAGTGGCTGAGTGTAATGGGATGCAGTGACTGAGTGTAATGGGATGCAGTGACTCTGAAATGGGATGCAGTGGCTGAGGGAAATGGGATGCAGTGACTGAGAGAAATGGGAGGCAGTGGCTGAGGGAAATGGGAGGCAGTGACTGAGGGAAATGGGAGGCAGTGACTGAGGGAAATGGGAGGCAGTGACTGAGGGAAATGGGAGGCAGTGACTGAGGGAAATGGGACGCAGTAACTGAGGGAAATGGGACGCAGTGACTGAGAGAAATGGGACGCAGTGGACGAGGTGAAATGGGATGCAGTCGATGAGTGAAATGGGATGCAGTGGTTGAGAGAAATGGGACGCAGTGGACGAGGTGAAATGGGATGCAGTCGATGAGTGAAATGGGATGCAGTGGCTGAGTGAAATGGGATGCAGTGACTGAGTGAAATGGGATGCAGTGACTGCGTGAAATGGGATGCAGTGACTGAGGGAATTGGGATGCGACGGCTGAAGGAAAGGAGACGCAGTGACTTTTGGAAACGGGTTGCAGTGACTGAGTGAAATAGGATGCAGTGATTGAGTGGAATGCGATGCAGTGACTGAGTGAAATGGGATGCATTGGCTGAGTGAAATGGGATGCAGTGACTGAGTGAAATGGGATGCTGTGCCTCAGTGGAATGGGATGCAGTGACTGAGGGAAAGGTGATTCAGTTACTGTGGGAAATGGCAAGTTGTGACTGAGGAAAGGAGATGCAGTGACTGTGGGAAATGGGATGCAATGACGGAGGGAAATGGGACGCAGTGGCTGAGTGAAATGGGATGCCGTGTCTGTGGGAAACGGGATGCGGTGACTGTGGGGAATGTGATGCAGTGACTAAGGGAAATGGGATTCAGTGACTGCGTGAAATGGGATGCAGTGACAGCGTGAAATAGGAGTCAGTGACTGAGGGAAATGGGAGGCAGTGACTGAGTTAAATGGGAGGCAGTGACTGAGGGGAATGGGATGCAGTGGCTGATGGAAATGGCAGGCAGTGACTGAGTGAAATGGCAGGCAGTGACTGAGTGAAATGGCAGGCAGTGACTGAGTGAAATGGCAGGCAGTGACTGAGGGAAATGAGATGCAGTGACTGAGTGGAAGGAGATGCAGTGACTGTGGGAAATGGAATGCTGTGTCTGAGTGTAATGGGAAAAACTGTCTCAGTTCAATGAGATTCACTGTCTCAGTTAAATGGGATGCAGTGACTGAGTGAAATGGGATGCTCAGACTGAGTGAAGTGGGATGCTGTGACTTAGGGACATGGGATGCTGTGACTGAGGGTAATGCGATGCAGTGACTGAGGGAATGGAGATGCTGTGACTGTGGGAAATGGGTTGCAATGACTGAGTGAAATGGGATGCTGTGACAGAGGGAAAGGAGACGCACTGAATGTGGGAAATGGGAGGCAGTGACTGAGGGAAATGGGAGGCAGTGACTGAGGGAAATGGGAGGCAGTGACTGAGGGAAATGGGAGGCAGTGACTGAGGGAAATGGGACGCAGTAACTGAGGGAAATGGGACGCAGTGACTGAGAGAAATGGGACGCAGTGGACGAGGTGAAATGGGATGCAGTCGCTGAGTGAAATGGGATGCAGTGGCTGAGTGAAATGGGATGCAGTGACTGAGTGAAATGGGATGCAGTGACTGAGTGAAATGGGATGCAGTGACTGCGTGAAATGGGATGCAGTGACTGAGGGAATTGGGATGCAGCGGCTGAAGGAAAGGAGACGCAGTGACTTTTGGAAACGGGTTGCAGTGACTGAGTGAAATAGGATGCAGTGATTGAGTGGAATGCGATGCAGTGACTGAGTGAAATGGGATGCATTGGCTGAGTGAAATGGGATGCAGTGACTGAGTGAAATGGGATGCTGTGCCTCAGTGGAATGGGATGCAGTGACTGAGGGAAAGGTGATTCAGTTACTGTGGGAAATGGCAAGTTGTGACTGAGGAAAGGAGATGCATTGACGATGGGAAATGGGATGCAGTGACTGCGTGAAATGGGATGCAGTGACTGCGTGAAATGGGATGCAGTGACTGAGGGAATTGGGATGCAGCGGCTGAAGGAAAGGAGACGCAGTGACTTTTGGAAACGGGTTGCAGTGACTGAGTGAAATAGGATGCAGTGATTGAGTGGAATGCGATGCAGTGACTGAGTGAAATGGGATGCATTGGCTGAGTGAAATGGGATGCAGTGACTGAGTGAAATGGGATGCTGTGCCTCAGTGGAATGGGATGCAGTGACTGAGGGGAAGGTGATTCAGTTACTGTGGGAAATGGCAAGTTGTGACTGAGGAAAGGAGATGCAGTGACTGTGGGAAATGGGATGCAATGACGGAGGGAAATGGGACGCAGTGGCTGAGTGAAATGGGATGCCGTGTCTGTGGGAAACGGGATGCGGTGACTGTGGGGAATGTGATGCAGTGACTAAGGGAAATGGGATTCAGTGACTGCGTGAAATGGGATGCAGTGACAGCGTGAAATAGGAGTCAGTGACTGAGGGAAATGGGAGGCAGTGACTGAGTGAAATGGGAGGCAGTGACTGAGGGGAATGGGAGGCAGTGACTGAGTGAAATGGGAGGCAGTGACTGAGGGGAATGGGATGCAGTGGCTGATGGAAATGGCAGGCAGTGACTGAGTGAAATGGCAGGCAGTGACTGAGTGAAATGGCAGACAGTGACTGAGTGAAATGGCAGGCAGTGACTGAGTGAAATGGGAGTCTGTGACTGATGGAAATGGGAGGCAGTGACTGAGTTAAATGGGAGGCAGTGAGTGAGGGGAATGGGATACAGTGACTGAGTGAAATGGCAGGCAGTGACTGAGGGGAATGGGAGGCAGTGACTGAGTGAAATGGGAGGCAGTGACTGAGGGGAATGGGATGCAGTGGCTGATGGAAATGGCAGGCAGTGACTGAGTGAAATGGCAGGCAGTGACTGAGTGAAATGGCAGGCAGTGACTGATGGAAATGGGAGGCAGTGACTGAGTTAAATGGGAGGCAGTGACTGAGGGGAATGGGATACATTGACTGAGTGAAATGGCAGGCAGTGACTGAGTGAAATGGCAGGCAGTGACTGAGGGAAATGAGATGCAGTGACTGAGTGGAAGGAGATGCAGTGACTGTGGGAAATGGAATGCTGTGTCTGAGTGTAATGGGAAAAACTGTCTCAGTTCAATGAGATTCACTGTCTCAGTTAAATGGGATGCAGTGACTGAGTGAAATGGGATGCTCAGACTGAGTGAAGTGGGATGCTGTGACTTAGGGACATGGGATGCTGTGACTGAGGGTAATGCGATGCAGTGACTGAGGGAATGGAGATGCAGTGATTGTGGGAAATGGGTTGCAATGACTGAGTGAAATGGGATGCTGTGACAGAGGGAAAGGAGACGCACTGAATGTGGGAAATGGGGTGCAGTGACTGAGTGAAATGGGGTGCAGTGACTGAGTGAAATGGGGTGCAGTGACTGAGTGAAATGGGGTGCAGTGACTGAGTGAAATGGGGTGCAGTGACTGAGTGAAATGCGGTGCAGTGACTAGTGAAATGAGATGCAGTGACTGACTGAAATGGGATGGAGTGACTGAGGAAAGGAGATGCATTGACGATGGGAAATGGGATGCAGTGACTGCGTGAAATGGGATGCAGTGACTGCGTGAAATGGGATGGAGTGACTGACTGAAATGGGATGGAGTGTCTGAGTGAAATGGGATGGAGTGTCTGAGTGAAATGGGAGTCAGTGTCTGAGTGAAATGGGAGTCAGTGTCTGAGTGAAATGGGAGTCAGTGACTGAGTGAAATGGGAGTCAGTGACTGAGTGAAATGGGAGTCAGTGACTGAGTGAAATGGGAGTCAGTGACTGAGTGTAATGGGATGCAGTGACTCAGTGAAATGGGATGCAGTGGCTGAGTGTAATGGGATGCAGTGACTGAGTGTAATGGGATGCAGTGACTCAGTGAAATGGGATGCAGTGGCTGAGGGAAATGGGATGCAGTGACTGAGAGAAATGGGAGGCAGTGGCTGAGGGAAATGGGAGGCAGTGACTGAGGGAAATGGGAGGCAGTGACTGAGGGAAATGGGAGGCAGTGACTGATGGAAATGGGAGGCAGTGACTGAGGGAAATGGGACGCAGTAACTGAGGGAAATGGGACGCAGTGACTGAGAGAAATGGGACGCAGTGGACGAGGTGAAATGGGATGCAGTCGCTGAGTGAAATGGGATGCAGTGGCTGAGTGAAATGGGATGCAGTGACTGAGTGAAATGGGATGCAGTGACTGCGTGAAATGGGATGCAGTGACTGAGGGAATTGGGATGCGACGGCTGAAGGAAAGGAGACGCAGTGACTTTTGGAAACGGGTTGCAGTGACTGAGTGAAATAGGATGCAGTGATTGAGTGGAATGCGATGCAGTGACTGAGTGAAATGGGATGCATTGGCTGAGTGAAATGGGATGCAGTGACTGAGTGAAATGGGATGCTGTGCCTCAGTGGAATGGGATGCAGTGACTGAGGGAAAGGTGATTCAGTTACTGTGGGAAATGGCAAGTTGTGACTGAGGAAAGGAGATGCAGTGACTGTGGGAAATGGGATGCAATGACGGAGGGAAATGGGACGCAGTGGCTGAGTGAAATGGGATGCCGTGTCTGTGGGAAACGGGATGCGGTGACTGTGGGGAATGTGATGCAGTGACTAAGGGAAATGGGATTCAGTGACTGCGTGAAATGGGATGCAGTGACAGCGTGAAATAGGAGTCAGTGACTGAGGGAAATGGGAGGCAGTGACTGAGTTAAATGGGAGGCAGTGACTGAGGGGAATGGGAGGCAGTGACTGAGTGAAATGGGAGGCAGTGACTGAGGGGAATGGGATGCAGTGGCTGATGGAAATGGCAGGCAGTGACTGAGTGAAATGGCAGGCAGTGACTGAGTGAAATGGCAGGCAGTGACTGAGTGAAATGGCAGGCAGTGACTGAGGGAAATGAGATGCAGTGACTGAGTGGAAGGAGATGCAGTGACTGTGGGAAATGGAATGCTGTGTCTGAGTGTAATGGGAAAAACTGTCTCAGTTCAATGAGATTCACTGTCTCAGTTAAATGGGATGCAGTGACTGAGTGAAATGGGATGCTCAGACTGAGTGAAGTGGGATGCTGTGACTTAGGGACATGGGATGCTGTGACTGAGGGTAATGCGATGCAGTGACTGAGGGAATGGAGATGCAGTGACTGTGGGAAATGGGTTGCAATGACTGAGTGAAATGGGATGCTGTGACAGAGGGAAAGGAGACGCACTGAATGTGGGAAATGGGAGGCAGTGACTGAGGGAAATGGGAGGCAGTGACTGAGGGAAATGGGAGGCAGTGACTGAGGGAAATGGGAGGCAGTGACTGAGGGAAATGGGACGCAGTAACTGAGGGAAATGGGACGCAGTGACTGAGAGAAATGGGACGCAGTGGACGAGGTGAAATGGGATGCAGTCGCTGAGTGAAATGGGATGCAGTGGCTGAGTGAAATGGGATGCAGTGACTGAGTGAAATGGGATGCAGTGACTGAGTGAAATGGGATGCAGTGACTGCGTGAAATGGGATGCAGTGACTGAGGGAATTGGGTTGCAGCGGCTGAAGGAAAGGAGACGCAGTGACTTTTGGAAACGGGTTGCAGTGACTGAGTGAAATAGGATGCAGTGATTGAGTGGAATGCGATGCAGTGACTGAGTGAAATGGGATGCATTGGCTGAGTGAAATGGGATGCAGTGACTGAGTGAAATGGGATGCTGTGCCGCAGTGGAATGGGATGCAGTGACTGAGGGAAAGGTGATTCAGTTACTGTGGGAAATGGCAAGTTGTGACTGAGGAAAGGAGATGCAGTGACTGTGGGAAATGGGATGCAATGACGGAGGGAAATGGGACGCAGTGGCTGAGTGAAATGGGATGCCGTGTCTGTGGGAAACGGGATGCGGTGACTGTGGGGAATGTGATGCAGTGACTAAGGGAAATGGGATTCAGTGACTGCGTGAAATGGGATGCAGTGACAGCGTGAAATAGGAGTCAGTGACTGAGGGAAATGGGAGGCAGTGACTGAGTTAAATGGGAGGCAGTGACTGAGGGGAATGGGAGGCAGTGACTGAGTGAAATGGGAGGCAGTGACTGAGGGGAATGGGATGCAGTGGCTGATGGAAATGGCAGGCAGTGACTGAGTGAAATGGCAGGCAGTGACTGAGTGAAATGGCAGGCAGTGACTGAGTGAAATGGGAGTCAGTGACTGATGGAAATGGGAGGCAGTGACTGAGTTAAATGGGAGGCAGTGAGTGAGGGGAATGGGATACAGTGACTGAGTGAAATGGCAGGCAGTGACTGAGTGAAATGGCAGGCAGTGACTGAGGTAAATGAGACGCAGTGACTGAGTGGAAGGAGATGCAGTGACTGTGGGAAATGGAATGCTGTGTCTGAGTGTAATGGGAAAAACTGTCTCAGTTCAATGAGATTCACTGTCTCAGTTAAATGGGATGCAGTGACTGAGTGAAATGGGATGCTCAGACTGAGTGAAGTGGGATGCTGTGACTTAGGGACATGGGATGCTGTGACTGAGGGTAATGCGATGCAGTGACTGAGGGAATGGAGATGCAGTGACTGTGGGAAATGGGTTGCAATGACTGAGTGAAATGGGATGCTGTGACCGAGGGAAAGGAGACGCACTGAATGTGGGAAATGGGATGCAGTGACTGAGTGAAATGGGGTGCAGTGACTGAGTGAAATGGGGTGCAGTGACTGAGTGAAATGGGGTGCAGTGACTGAGTGAAATGGGGTGCAGTGACTAGTGAAATGAGATGCAGTGACTGACTGAAATGGGATGGAGTGACTGAGGAAAGGAGATGCATTGACGATGGGAAATGGGATGCAGTGACTGCGTGAAATGGGATGCAGTGACTGCGTGAAATGGGATGCAGTGACTGAGGGAATTGGGATGCAGCGGCTGAAGGAAAGGAGACGCAGTGACTTTTGGAAACGGGTTGCAGTGACTGAGTGAAATAGGATGCAGTGATTGAGTGGAATGCGATGCAGTGACTGAGTGAAATGGGATGCATTGGCTGAGTGAAATGGGATGCAGTGACTGAGTGAAATGGGATGCTGTGCCTCAGTGGAATGGGATGCAGTGACTGAGGGAAAGGTGATTCTGTTACTGTGGGAAATGGCAAGTTGTGACTGAGGAAAGGAGATGCAGTCACTGTGGGAAATGGGATGCAATGACGGAGGGAAATGGGACGCAGTGGCTGAGTGAAATGGGATGCCGTGTCTGTGGGAAACGGGATGCGGTGACTGTGGGGAATGTGATGCAGTGACTAAGGGAAATGGGATTCAGTGACTGCGTGAAATGGGATGCAGTGACAGCGTGAAATAGGAGTCAGTGACTGAGGGAAATGGGAGGCAGTGACTGAGTTAAATGGGAGGCAGTGACTGAGGGGAATGGGAGGCAGTGACTGAGTGAAATGGGAGGCAGTGACTGAGGGGAATGGGATGCAGTGGCTGATGGAAATGGCAGGCAGTGACTGAGTGAAATGGCAGGCAGTGACTGAGTGAAATGGCAGGCAGTGACTGAGTGAAATGGCAGGCAGTGACTGAGTGAAATGGGAGTCAGTGACTGATGGAAATGGGAGGCAGTGACTGAGTTAAATGGGAGGCAGTGACTGAGGGGAATGGGATACAGTGACTGAGTGAAATGGCAGGCAGTGACTGAGTGAAATGGCAGGCAGTGACTGAGTGAAATGGGAGTCAGTGACTGATGGAAATGGGAGGCAGTGACTGAGTTAAATGGGAGGCAGTGAGTGAGGGGAATGGGATACAGTGACTGAGTGAAATGGCAGGCAGTGACTGAGTGAAATGGCAGGCAGTGACTGAGGTAAATGAGATGCAGTGACTGAGTGGAAGGAGATGCAGTGACTGTGGGAAATGGAATGCTGTGTCTGAGTGTAATGGGAAAAACTGTCTCAGTTCAATGAGATTCACTGTCTCAGTTAAATGGGATGCAGTGACTGAGTGAAATGGGATGCTCAGACTGAGTGAAGTGGGATGCTGTGACTTAGGGACATGGGATGCTGTGACTGAGGGTAATGCGATGCAGTGACTGAGGGAATGGAGATGCAGTGACTGTGGGAAATGGGTTGCAATGACTGAGTGAAATGGGATGCTGTGACAGAGGGAAAGGAGACGCACTGAATGTGGGAAATGGGATGCAGTGACTGAGTGAAATGGGGTGCAGTGACTGAGTGAAATGGGGTGCAGTGACTGAGTGAAATGGGGTGCAGTGACTGAGTGAAATGGGGTGCAGTGACTAGTGAAATGAGATGCAGTGACTGACTGAAATGGGATGGAGTGACTGAGGAAAGGAGATGCATTGACGATGGGAAATGGGATGCAGTGACTGCGTGAAATGGGATGCAGTGACTGCGTGAAATGGGATGGAGTGACTGACTGAAATGGGATGGAGTGTCTGAGTGAAATGGGATGGAGTGTCTGAGTGAAATGGGAGTCAGTGTCTGAGTGAAATGGGAGTCAGTGACTGAGTGAAATGGGAGTCAGTGACTGAGTGAAATGGGAGTCAGTGACTGAGTGAAATGGGATGCAGTGACTGAGTGTAATGGGATGCAGTGACTCAGTGAAATGGGATGCAGTGGCTGAGTGTAATGGGATGCAGTGACTGAGTGTAATGGGATGCAGTGACTCAGTGAAATGGGATGCAGTGGCTGAGGGAAATGGGATGCAGTGACTGAGAGAAATGGGAGGCAGTGACTGAGGGAAATGGGAGGCAGTGACTGAGGGAAATGGGAGGCAGTGACTGAGGGAAATGGGAGGCAGTGACTGAGGGAAATGGGACGCAGTGACTGAGAGAAATGGGACGCAGTGACTGAGTGAAATGTGATGCAGTGGACGAGGTGAAATGGAATGCAGTGGCTGAGTGAAATGGGATGCAGTGGCTGAGTGAAATGGGATGCAGTGGCTGAGTGAAATGGGATGCAGTGACTGAGTGAAATGGGATGCAGTGACTGCGTGAAATGGGATGCAGTGACTGAGGGAATTGGGATGCAGCGGCTGAAGGAAAGGAGACGCAGTGACTTTTGGAAACGGGTTGCAGTGACTGAGTGAAATAGGATGCAGTGATTGAGTGGAATGCGATGCAGTGACTGAGTGAAATGGGACGCATTGGCTGAGTGAAATGGGATGCAGTGACTGAGTGAAATGGGATGCTGTGCCTCAGTGGAATGGGATGCAGTGACTGAGGGAAAGGTGATTCAGTTACTGTCGGAAATGGCAAGTTGTGACTGAGGAAAGGAGATGCAGTGACTGTGGGAAATGGGATGCAATGACGGAGGGAAATGGGACGCAGTGGCTGAGTGAAATGGGATGCCGTGTCTTTGGGAAACGGGATGCGGTGACTGTGGGGAATGTGATGCAGTGACTAAGGGAAATGGGATTCAGTGACTGCGTGAAATGGGATGCAGTGACAGCGTGAAATAGGAGTCAGTGACTGAGGGAAATGGGAGGCAGTGACTGAGTTAAATGGGAGGCAGTGACTGAGGGGAATGGGAGGCAGTGACTGAGTGAAATGGGAGGCAGTGACTGAGGGGAATGGGACGCAGTGGCTGATGGAAATGGCAGGCAGTGACTGAGTGAAATGGCAGGCAGTGACTGAGTGAAATGGCAGGCAGTGACTGAGTGAAATGGGAGTCAGTGACTGATGGAAATGGGAGGCAGTGACTGAGTTAAATGGGAGGCAGTGACTGAGGGGAATGGGATACAGTGACTGAGTGAAATGGCAGGCAGTGACTGAGTGAAATGGCAGGCAGTGACTGAGGTAAATGAGATGCAGTGACTGAGTGGAAGGAGATGCAGTGACTGTGGGAAATGGAATGCTGTGTCTGAGTGTAATGGGAAAAACTGTCTCAGTTCAATGAGATTCACTGTCTCAGTTAAATGGGATGCAGTGACTGAGTGAAATGGGATGCTCAGACTGAGTGAAGTGGGATGCTGTGACTTAGGGACATGGGATGCTGTGACTGAGGGTAATGCGATGCAGTGACTGAGGGAATGGAGATGCAGTGACTGTGGGAAATGGGTTGCAATGACTGAGTGAAATGGGATGCTGTGACAGAGGGAAAGGAGACGCACTGAATGTGGGAAATGGGATGCAGTGACTGAGTGAAATGGGGTGCAGTGACTGAGTGAAATGGGGTGCAGTGACTGAGTGAAATGGGGTGCAGTGACTGAGTGAAATGGGGTGCAGTGACTGAGTGAAATGGGGTGCAGTGACTAGTGAAATGAGATGCAGTGACTGACTGAAATGGGATGGAGTGACTGAGGAAAGGAGATGCATTGACGATGGGAAATGGGATGCAGTGACTGCGTGAAATGGGATGCAGTGACTGCGTGAAATGGGATGCAGTGACTGAGGGAATTGGGATGCAGCGGCTGAAGGAAAGGAGACGCAGTGACTTTTGGAAACGGGTTGCAGTGACTGAGTGAAATAGGATGCAGTGATTGAGTGGAATGCGATGCAGTGACTGAGTGAAATGGGATGCATTGGCTGAGTGAAATGGGGTGCAGTGACTGAGTGAAATGGGATGCTGTGCCTCAGTGGAATGGGATGCAGTGACTGAGGGAAAGGTGATTCAGTTACTGTGGGAAATGGCAAGTTGTGACTGAGGAAAGGAGATGCAGTGACTGTGGGAAATGGGATGCAATGACGGAGGGAAATGGGACGCAGTGGCTGAGTGAAATGGGATGCCGTGTCTGTGGGAAACGGGATGCGGTGACTGTGGGGAATGTGATGCAGTGACTAAGGGAAATGGGATTCAGTGACTGCGTGAAATGGGATGCAGTGACAGCGTGAAATAGGAGTCAGTGACTGAGGGAAATGGGAGGCAGTGACTGAGTTAAATGGGAGGCAGTGACTGAGGGGAATGGGAGGCAGTGACTGAGTGAAATGGGAGGCAGTGACTGAGGGGAATGGGATGCAGTGGCTGATGGAAATGGCAGGCAGTGACTGAGTGAAATGGGAGGAAGTGACTGAGTGAAATGGGAGTCAGTGACTGAGTGAAATGGGAGGCAGTGACTGAGTTAAATGGGAGGCAGTGACTGAGGGGAATGGGATACAGTGACTGAGTGAAATGGCAGGCAGTGACTGAGTGAAATGGCAGGCAGTGACTGAGTGAAATGGGAGTCAGTGACTGATGGAAATGGGAGGCAGTGACTGAGTTAAATGGGAGGCAGTGACTGAGGGGAATGGGATACAGTGACTGAGTGAAATGGCAGGCAGTGACTGAGTGAAATGGCAGGCAGTGACTGAGGTAAATGAGATGCAGTGACTGAGTGGAAGGAGATGCAGTGACTGTGGGAAATGGAATGCTGTGTCTCAGTGTAATGGGAAAAACTGTCTCAGTTCAATGAGATTCACTGTCTCAGTTAAATGGGATGCAGTGACTGAGTGAAATGGGATGCTCAGACTGAGTGAAGTGGGATGCTGTGACTTAGGCTAATGGGATGCTGTGACTGAGGGTAATGCGATGCAGTGACTGAGGGAATGGAGATGCAGTGACTGTGGGAAATGGGTTGCAATGACTGAGTGAAATGGGATGCTGTGACAGAGGGAAAGGAGACGCACTGAATGTGGGAAATGGGATGCAGTGACTGAGTGAAATGGGGTGCAGTGACTGAGTGAAATGGGGTGCAGTGACTGAGTGAAATGGGGTGCAGTGACTGAGTGAAATGGGGTGCAGTGACTGAGTGAAATGGGGTGCAGTGACTAGTGAAATGAGATGCAGTGACTGACTGAAATGGGATGGAGTGACTGAGGAAAGGAGATGCATTGACGATGGGAAATGGGATGCAGTGACTGCGTGAAATGGGATGCAGTGACTGCGTGAAATGGGATGGAGTGACTGACTGAAATGGGATGGAGTGTCTGAGTGAAATGGGATGGAGTGTCTGAGTGAAATGGGAGTCAGTGACTGAGTGAAATGGGAGTCAGTGACTGAGTGAAATGGGAGTCAGTGACTGAGTGAAATGGGAGTCAGTGACTGAGTGAAATGGGATGCAGTGACTGAGTGTAATGGGATGCAGTGACTCAGTGAAATGGGATGCAGTGGCTGAGTGTAATGGGATGCAGTGACTGAGTGTAATGGGATGCAGTGACTCAGTGAAATGGGATGCAGTGGCTGAGGGAAATGGGATGCAGTGACTGAGAGAAATGGGAGGCAGTGACTGAGGGAAATGGGAGGCAGTGACTGAGGGAAATGGGAGGCAGTGACTGAGGGAAATGGGAGGCAGTGACTGAGAGAAATGGGACGCAGTGACTGAGTGAAATGTGATGCAGTGGACGAGGTGAAATGGAATGCAGTGGCTGAGTGAAATGGGATGCAGTGGCTGAGTGAAATGGGATGCAGTGGCTGAGTGAAATGGGATGCAGTGACTGAGTGAAATGGGATGCAGTGACTGCGTGAAATGGGATGCAGTGACTGAGGGAATTGGGATGCAGCGGCTGAAGGAAAGGAGACGCAGTGACTTTTGGAAACGGGTTGCAGTGACTGAGTGAAATAGGATGCAGTGATTGAGTGGAATGCGATGCAGTGACTGAGTGAAATGGGATGCATTGGCTGAGTGAAATGGGATGCAGTGACTGAGTGAAATGGGATGCTGTGCCTCAGTGGAATGGGATGCAGTGACTGAGGGAAAGGTGATTCAGTTACTGTCGGAAATGGCAAGTTGTGACTGAGGAAAGGAGATGCAGTGACTGTGGGAAATGGGATGCAATGACGGAGGGAAATGGGACGCAGTGGCTGAGTGAAATGGGATGCCGTGTCTGTGGGAAACGGGATGCGGTGACTGTGGGGAATGTGATGCAGTGACTAAGGGAAATGGGATTCAGTGACTGCGTGAAATGGGATGCAGTGACAGCGTGAAATAGGAGTCAGTGACTGAGGGAAATGGGAGGCAGTGACTGAGTTAAATGGGAGGCAGTGACTGAGGGGAATGGGAGGCAGTGACTGAGTGAAATGGGAGGCAGTGACTGAGGGGAATGGGACGCAGTGGCTGATGGAAATGGCAGGCAGTGACTGAGTGAAATGGCAGGCAGTGACTGAGTGAAATGGGAGTCAGTGACTGATGGAAATGGGAGGCAGTGACTGAGTTAAATGGGAGGCAGTGACTGAGGGGAATGGGATACAGTGACTGAGTGAAATGGCAGGCTGTGACTGAGTGAAATGGCAGGCAGTGACTGAGGTAAATGAGATGCAGTGACTGAGTGGAAGGAGATGCAGTGACTGTGGGAAATGGAATGCTGTGTCTGAGTGTAATGGGAAAAACTGTCTCAGTTCAATGAGATTCACTGTCTCAGTTAAATGGGATGCAGTGACTGAGTGAAATGGGATGCTCAGACTGAGTGAAGTGGGATGCTGTGACTTAGGGACATGGGATGCTGTGACTGAGGGTAATGCGATGCAGTGACTGAGGGAATGGAGATGCAGTGACTGTGGGAAATGGGTTGCAATGACTGAGTGAAATGGGATGCTGTGACAGAGGGAAAGGAGACGCACTGAATGTGGGAAATGGGATGCAGTGACTGAGTGAAATGGGGTGCAGTGACTGAGTGAAATGGGGTGCAGTGACTGAGTGAAATGGGGTGCAGTGACTGAGTGAAATGGGGTGCAGTGACTGAGTGAAATGGGGTGCAGTGACTAGTGAAATGAGATGCAGTGACTGACTGAAATGGGATGGAGTGACTGAGGAAAGGAGATGCATTGACGATGGGAAATGGGATGCAGTGACTGCGTGAAATGGGATGCAGTGACTGCGTGAAATGGGATGCAGTGACTGAGGGAATTGGGATGCAGCGGCTGAAGGAAAGGAGACGCAGTGACTTTTGGAAACGGGTTGCAGTGACTGAGTGAAATAGGATGCAGTGATTGAGTGGAATGCGATGCAGTGACTGAGTGAAATGGGATGCATTGGCTGAGTGAAATGGGATGCAGTGACTGAGTGAAATGGGATGCTGTGCCTCAGTGGAATGGGATGCAGTGACTGAGGGAAAGGTGATTCAGTTACTGTGGGAAATGGCAAGTTGTGACTGAGGAAAGGAGATGCAGTGACTGTGGGAAATGGGATGCAATGACGGAGGGAAATGGGACGCAGTGGCTGAGTGAAATGGGATGCCGTGTCTGTGGGAAACGGGATGCGGTGACTGTGGGGAATGTGATGCAGTGACTAAGGGAAATGGGATTCAGTGACTGCGTGAAATGGGATGCAGTGACAGCGTGAAATAGGAGTCAGTGACTGAGGGAAATGGGAGGCAGTGACTGAGTTAAATGGGAGGCAGTGACTGAGGGGAATGGGAGGCAGTGACTGAGTGAAATGGGAGGCAGTGACTGAGGGGAATGGGATGCAGTGGCTGATGGAAATGGCAGGCAGTGACTGAGTGAAATGGGAGGAAGTGACTGAGTGAAATGGGAGTCAGTGACTGATGGAAATGGGAGGCAGTGACTGAGTTAAATGGGAGGCAGTGACTGAGGGGAATGGGATACAGTGACTGAGTGAAATGGCAGGCAGTGACTGAGTGAAATGGCAGGCAGTGACTGAGTGAAATGGGAGTCAGTGACTGATGGAAATGGGAGGCAGTGACTGAGTTAAATGGGAGGCAGTGACTGAGGGGAATGGGATACAGTGACTGAGTGAAATGGCAGGCAGTGACTGAGTGAAATGGCAGGCAGTGACTGAGGTAAATGAGATGCAGTGACTGAGTGGAAGGAGATGCAGTGACTGTGGGAAATGGAATGCTGTGTCTGAGTGTAATGGGAAAAACTGTCTCAGTTCAATGAGATTCACTGTCTCAGTTAAATGGGATGCAGTGACTGAGTGAAATGGGATGCTCAGACTGAGTGAAGTGGGATGCTGTGACTTAGGGACATGGGATGCTGTGACTGAGGGTAATGCGATGCAGTGACTGAGGGAATGGAGATGCAGTGACTGTGGGAAATGGGTTGCAATGACTGAGTGAAATGGGATGCTGTGACAGAGGGAAAGGAGACGCACTGAATGTGGGAAATGGGATGCAGTGACTGAGTGAAATGGGGTGCAGTGACTGAGTGAAATGGGGTGCAGTGACTGAGTGAAATGGGGTGCAGTGACTGAGTGAAATGGGGTGCAGTGACTGAGTGAAATGGGGTGCAGTGACTAGTGAAATGAGATGCAGTGACTGACTGAAATGGGATGGAGTGACTGAGGAAAGGAGATGCATTGACGATGGGAAATGGGATGCAGTGACTGCGTGAAATGGGATGCAGTGACTGCGTGAAATGGGATGGAGTGACTGACTGAAATGGGATGGAGTGTCTGAGTGAAATGGGATGGAGTGTCTGAGTGAAATGGGAGTCAGTGTCTGAGTGAAATGGGAGTCAGTGACTGAGTGAAATGGGAGTCAGTGACTGAGTGAAATGGGAGTCAGTGACTGAGTGAAATGGGAGTCAGTGACTGAGTGAAATGGGATGCAGTGACTGAGTGTAATGGGATGCAGTGACTCAGTGAAATGGGATGCAGTGGCTGAGTGTAATGGGATGCAGTGACTGAGTGTAATGGGATGCAGTGACTCAGTGAAATGGGATGCAGTGGCTGAGGGAAATGGGATGCAGTGACTGAGAGAAATGGGAGGCAGTGACTGAGGGAAATGGGAGGCAGTGACTGAGGGAAATGGGAGGCAGTGACTGAGGGAAATGGGAGGCAGTGACTGAGGGAAATGGGAGGCAGTGACTGAGAGAAATGGGACGCAGTGACTGAGTGAAATGTGATGCAGTGGACGAGGTGAAATGGAATGCAGTGGCTGAGTGAAATGGGATGCAGTGGCTGAGTGAAATGGGATGCAGTGGCTGAGTGAAATGGGATGCAGTGACTGAGTGAAATGGGATGCAGTGACTGCGTGAAATGGGATGCAGTGACTGAGGGAATTGGGATGCAGCGGCTGAAGGAAAGGAGACGCAGTGACTTTTGGAAACGGGTTGCAGTGACTGAGTGAAATAGGATGCAGTGATTGAGTGGAATGCGATGCAGTGACTGAGTGAAATGGGATGCATTGGCTGAGTGAAATGGGATGCAGTGACTGAGTGAAATGGGATGCTGTGCCTCAGTGGAATGGGATGCAGTGACTGAGGGAAAGGTGATTCAGTTACTGTCGGAAATGGCAAGTTGTGACTGAGGAAAGGAGATGCAGTGACTGTGGGAAATGGGATGCAATGACGGAGGGAAATGGGACGCAGTGGCTGAGTGAAATGGGATGCCGTGTCTGTGGGAAACGGGATGCGGTGACTGTGGGGAATGTGATGCAGTGACTAAGGGAAATGGGATTCAGTGACTGCGTGAAATGGGATGCAGTGACAGCGTGAAATAGGAGTCAGTGACTGAGGGAAATGGGAGGCAGTGACTGAGTTAAATGGGAGGCAGTGACTGAGGGGAATGGGAGGCAGTGACTGAGTGAAATGGGAGGCAGTGACTGAGGGGAATGGGACGCAGTGGCTGATGGAAATGGCAGGCAGTGACTGAGTGAAATGGCAGGCAGTGACTGAGTGAAATGGCAGGCAGTGACTGAGTGAAATGGGAGTCAGTGACTGATGGAAATGGGAGGCAGTGACTGAGTTAAATGGGAGGCAGTGACTGAGGGGAATGGGATACAGTGACTGAGTGAAATGGCAGGCAGTGACTGAGTGAAATGGCAGGCAGTGACTGAGGTAAATGAGATGCAGTGACTGAGTGGAAGGAGATGCAGTGACTGTGGGAAATGGAATGCTGTGTCTGAGTGTAATGGGAAAAACTGTCTCAGTTCAATGAGATTCACTGTCTCAGTTAAATGGGATGCAGTGACTGAGTGAAATGGGATGCTCAGACTGAGTGAAGTGGGATGCTGTGACTTAGGGACATGGGATGCTGTGACTGAGGGTAATGCGATGCAGTGACTGAGGGAATGGAGATGCAGTGACTGTGGGAAATGGGTTGCAATGACTGAGTGAAATGGGATGCTGTGACAGAGGGAAAGGAGACGCACTGAATGTGGGAAATGGGATGCAGTGACTGAGTGAAATGGGGTGCAGTGACTGAGTGAAATGGGGTGCAGTGACTGAGTGAAATGGGGTGCAGTGACTGAGTGAAATGGGGTGCAGTGACTAGTGAAATGAGATGCAGTGACTGACTGAAATGGGATGGAGTGACTGAGGAAAGGAGATGCATTGACGATGGGAAATGGGATGCAGTGACTGCGTGAAATGGGATGCAGTGACTGCGTGAAATGGGATGCAGTGACTGAGGGAATTGGGATGCAGCGGCTGAAGGAAAGGAGACGCAGTGACTTTTGGAAACGGGTTGCAGTGACTGAGTGAAATAGGATGCAGTGATTGAGTGGAATGCGATGCAGTGACTGAGTGAAATGGGATGCATTGGCTGAGTGAAATGGGATGCAGTGACTGAGTGAAATGGGATGCTGTGCCTCAGTGGAATGGGATGCAGTGACTGAGGGAAAGGTGATTCAGTTACTGTGGGAAATGGCAAGTTGTGACTGAGGAAAGGAGATGCAGTGACTGTGGGAAATGGGATGCAATGACGGAGGGAAATGGGACGCAGTGGCTGAGTGAAATGGGATGCCGTGTCTGTGGGAAACGGGATGCGGTGACTGTGGGGAATGTGATGCAGTGACTAAGGGAAATGGGATTCAGTGACTGCGTGAAATGGGATGCAGTGACAGCGTGAAATAGGAGTCAGTGACTGAGGGAAATGGGAGGCAGTGACTGAGTTAAATGGGAGGCAGTGACTGAGGGGAATGGGAGGCAGTGACTGAGTGAAATGGGAGGCAGTGACTGAGGGGAATGGGATGCAGTGGCTGATGGAAATGGCAGGCAGTGACTGAGTGAAATGGGAGGAAGTGACTGAGTGAAATGGGAGTCAGTGACTGATGGAAATGGGAGGCAGTGACTGAGTTAAATGGGAGGCAGTGACTGAGGGGAATGGGATACAGTGACTGAGTGAAATGGCAGGCAGTGACTGAGTGAAATGGCAGGCAGTGACTGAGTGAAATGGGAGTCAGTGACTGATGGAAATGGGAGGCAGTGACTGAGTTAAATGGGAGGCAGTGACTGAGGGGAATGGGATACAGTGACTGAGTGAAATGGCAGGCAGTGACTGAGTGAAATGGCAGGCAGTGACTGAGGTAAATGAGATGCAGTGACTGAGTGGAAGGAGATGCAGTGACTGTGGGAAATGGAATGCTGTGTCTCAGTGTAATGGGAAAAACTGTCTCAGTTCAATGAGATTCACTGTCTCAGTTAAATGGGATGCAGTGACTGAGTGAAATGGGATGCTCAGACTGAGTGAAGTGGGATGCTGTGACTTAGGGACATGGGATGCTGTGACTGAGGGTAATGCGATGCAGTGACTGAGGGAATGGAGATGCAGTGACTGTGGGAAATGGGTTGCAATGACTGAGTGAAATGGGATGCTGTGACAGAGGGAAAGGAGACGCACTGAATGTGGGAAATGGGATGCAGTGACTGAGTGAAATGGGGTGCAGTGACTGAGTGAAATGGGGTGCAGTGACTGAGTGAAATGGGGTGCAGTGACTGAGTGAAATGGGGTGCAGTGACTGAGTGAAATGGGGTGCAGTGACTAGTGAAATGAGATGCAGTGACTGACTGAAATGGGATGGAGTGACTGAGGAAAGAAGATGCATTGACGATGGGAAATGGGATGCAGTGACTGCGTGAAATGGGATGCAGTGACTGCGTGAAATGGGATGGAGTGACTGACTGAAATGGGATGGAGTGTCTGAGTGAAATGGGATGGAGTGTCTGAGTGAAATGGGAGTCAGTGTCTGAGTGAAATGGGAGTCAGTGACTGAGTGAAATGGGAGTCAGTGACTGAGTGAAATGGGAGTCAGTGACTGAGTGAAATGGGATGCAGTGACTGAGTGTAATGGGATGCAGTGACTCAGTGAAATGGGATGCAGTGGCTGAGTGTAATGGGATGCAGTGACTGAGTGTAATGGGATGCAGTGACTCAGTGAAATGGGATGCAGTCGCTGAGGGAAATGGGATGCAGTGACTGAGAGAAATGGGAGGCAGTGACTGAGGGAAATGGGAGGCAGTGACTGAGGGAAATGGGAGGCAGTGACTGAGGGAAATGGGAGGCAGTGACTGAGGGAAATGGGACGCAGTGACTGAGAGAAATGGGACGCAGTGACTGAGTGAAATGTGATGCAGTGGACGAGGTGAAATGGGATGCAGTGGCTGAGTGAAATGGGATGCAGTGGCTGAGTGAAATGGGATGCAGTGGCTGAGTGAAATGGGATGCAGTGACTGAGTGAAATGGGATGCAGTGACTGCGTGAAATGGGATGCAGTGATTAAGGGAATTGGGATGCAGCGGCTGAAGGAAAGGAGACGCAGTGACTTTTGGAAACGGGTTGTAGTGACTGAGTGAAATAGGATGCAGTGATTGAGTGGAATGCGATGCAGTGACTGAGTGAAATGGGATGCATTGGCTGAGTGAAATGGGATGCAGTGACTGAGTGAAATGGGATGCTGTGCCTCAGTGGAATGGGATGCAGTGACTGAGGGAAAGGTGATTCAGTTACTGTCGGAAATGGCAAGCTGTGACTGAGGAAAGGAGATGCAGTGACTGTGGGAAATGGGATGCAATGACGGAGGGAAATGGGACGCAGTGGCTGAGTGAAATGGGATGCCGTGTCTGTGGGAAACGGGATGCGGTGACTGTGGGGAATGTGATGCAGTGACTCGGGGAAATGGGATTCAGTGACTGCGTGAAATGGGATGCAGTGACAGCGTGAAATGGGATGCAGTGACTGAGATAAATGGGATGCAGTGACTGATGTAAATGGGATGCAGTGACTGATGTAAATGGGATGCAGTGACTGATGTAAATGGGATGCAGTGACTGAGGGAAAGGAGATGCAGTGACTGAGTGAAATGAGATGCAGTGACTGAGTGAAATGGGATGCAGTGACTGCGTGAAATGGGATGCAGTGACTGAGGGATTTGGGATGCAGCGGCTGAAGGAAAGGAGACGCAGTGACTTTGGGAAACGGGTTGCAGTGACTGAGTGAAATGGGATTCAGTGACTGCGTGAAATGGGATGCAGTGACTGAGATAAATGGGATGCAGTGACTGATGTAAATGGGATGCAGTGACTGAGGGAAATGGGATGCAGTGACTGCGTGAAATGGGATGCAGTGACTGAGGGAATTGGGATGCAGCGGCTGAAGGATAGGAGACGCAATGACTTTTGGAAACGGGTTGCAGTGACTGAGTGAAATAGGATGCAGTGATTGAGTGGAATGCGATGCAGTGACTGAGTGAAATGGGATGCAGTGACTGAGTGAAATGGGATGCAGTGACTGAGTGAAATGGGATGCTGTGACTGAGTGAAATGCGATGCCGTGACTGAGTGAAATGCGATGCTGTGACTGAGTGAAATGCGATGCTGTGACTGAGTGAAATGGGGTGCAGTGACTGAGTGAAATGGGGTGCAGTGACTGAGTGAAATGGGATGCTGTGCCTCAGTGGAATGGGATGCAGTGACTGAGGGAAAGGTGATTCAGTTACTGTGGGAAATGGCAAGCTGTGACTGAGGAAAGGAGATGCAGTGACTCTGGGAAATGGGATTCAATGACGGAGGGAAATGGGCCACAGTGGCTGAGTGAAATGGGATGCCATGTCTGTGGGAAACGGGATGCGGTGACTGTGGGGAATGTTATGCAGTGACTGAGGGAAATGGGATACAGTGACTGCGTGAAATGGGATGCAGTGACAGCGTGAAATGGGATGCAGAGACTGAGATAAATGGGATGCAGTGACTGATGTAAATGGGATGCAGTGACTGAGATAAAAGGGATGCTGTGACTGATGTAAATGGGATGCAGTGACTGAGGGAAAGGAGATGCAGTGCCTGTGGAAACGGGATGCTGCGACTGAGGGTAATGGGTTTGCAGTGACTGTGGGAAATGGGATGCAGTGACTGAGTGAAATGGGATGCAGTGGCTGAATGGAATGGGATGCAGGGACTCAGGGAAAGGTGATTCAGTGACTGTGGGAAATGGCAAGCTGTGACTGAGGAAAGGAGATGCAGTGACTGTGGGAAATGGGACGCAATGATGGAGGGAAATGGGACGCAGTGACTGAGTGAAATGGGATGCAGTGGCTCAGTGAAATGGGATGCAGTCACTGAGTGAAATGGGATGCCGTGGCTGAATGGAATAGGATGCAGGGACTGAGGGAAATGGGATGCTGTGACTTAGTGGAATGGGATGCAGTGACTGAGGGAAAGGTGATTCAGTGACTGTGGGAAATGGGACGCAATGAGGGAGGGAAATGGGATGCAGTGACTGAGTGAAATGGGACGCAGTGACTGAGTGAAACGGGATGCCGTGGCTGAGTGAAATGGGATGCCGTGGCTGAGTGAAATGGGATGCCGTGGCTGAGTGAAATGGGATGCCGTGGCTGAGTGAAATGGGAAGCCGTGGCTGAGTGAAATGGGATGCCGTGGCTGAGTGAAATGGGATGCCTTGGCTGAGTGAAATGGGATGCAGTGACTGAGGGAAATGGGATGCACTGACTGAGGGAAATGGGACGCAGTGGCTGAGTGAAATGGGACGCAGTGGCTGAGTGTAATGGGACGCAGTGGCTGAGTGAAATGGGACGCAGTGACCGAGTGAAACGGGGTGCAGTGACTGAGGGAAATGGGATGCAGTGACTGAGTTAAATGGGACGCAGTGACTGAGTGAAATGGCAGGCAGTGACTGAGTGAAATGGCAGGCAGTGACTGAGTGAAATGGGAGGCAGTGACTGAGTGAAATGGGAGGCAGTGACTGAGTGAAATGGGAGGCAGTCGCTGAGTGAAATGGGATGCAGTCGCCGAGTGAAATGGGATGCAGTCGCTGAGTGAAATGGGATGCCGTGGCTGAGTGAAATGGGATGCGTTGACTGAGTGAAATGGGATGCAGTGACTGAGGGAAATGGGAGGCAGTGACTGAGTTAAATGGGAGGCAGTGACTGCGTGAAATGGCAGGCAGTGACTGAGTGAAATGGGAGGCAGCGACTGAGGGGAATGGGATGCAGTGGCTGATGGAAATGGCAGGCAGTGACTGAGTGAAATGGCAGGCAGTGACTGAGTGAAATGGCAGGCAGTGACTGAGTGAAATGGGAGTCAGTGACTGAGTGAAATAGGAGTCAGTGACTGAGGGAAATGGGACGCAGTGACTGAGAGAAATGGGACGCAGGGAAAGGACAGAGGGAAAGGAGACGCACTGAATGTGGGAAATGGGATGCAGTGACTGAGTGAAATGGGGTGCAGTGACTGAGTGAAATGAGATGCAGTGACTGACTGAAATGGGATGGAGTGACTGAGGAAAGGAGATGCATTGACGATGGGAAATGGGATGCAGTGACTGCGTGAAATGGGATGCAGTGACTGCGTGAAATGGGATGGAGTGACTGACTGAAATGGGATGGAGTGTCTGAGTGAAATGGGATGGAGTGTCTGAGTGTAATGGGATGCAGTGACTGAGAGAAATGGGATGCAGTGACTGAGGGAAATGGGAGGCAGTGACTGAGGGAACTGGGACGCAGTGACTGAGGGAAATGGGACGCAGTGACTGAGAGAAATGGGACGCAGTGACTGGGGGAAATGGGAGGCAGTGGCTGAGTGAAATGGGACGCAGTTACTGAGTGAAATGGGACGCAGTGACTGAGGGCAATGGGATGCAGTGATTGAGGGAAATGGGATCAAGTGACTGAGTGAAATGGGATGCGGTGACTGAGGGAAATGGAATGTGGTGACTGTGGGGAATAGGGTGCGGCGACTGATGGAAACGGATGCACTGTCTCAGCTGAATAGTACTCACTGTCTCCGTTTATTGGGATGCAGTGACTGAGGGACAGGAGATGCAGTGAATGTGGGAAATGGGATGCAGTGACTGAGGGAAATGGGATGCAGTGACTGACTGAAATGGGAGTGACTGAGTGAAATGGGAGGCAATGACTGAGTGAAATAGGGATGCAATGACTGAGTGAAATGGGGATGCAGTGACTGAGGGAAATGAGATGCAGTGACTGAGGGAAATGAGATGCACTGACTGAGGGAAAGGAGATGTAGTGACTGTGGGAAATGGAATGCGGTGACTGAGGGTAATGGGATGCACCGTCTCAGTTCTATGAGTTTCACTGTCTCACTTAAATGGGATGCAGTGACTGAGTGAAGTGGGATTTTCTGACTGAGTGAAATGGGATGCTGTGACTGAGGGAATGGAGATGCAGTGACTGAGGCGAAGGGGACGCAGTGACTGAGGGAAATGAGATGCAGTGACTGAGGGAAATGAGATGCAGTGACTGAGGGAAATGAGATGCAGTGACTGAGGGAAAGGAGACGTAGTGACTGTGGGAAATGGAATGCTGTGACTGAGGGTAATGGGATGCACCGTCTCAGTTCTATGAGTTTCACTGTCTCACTTAAATGGGATGCAGTGACTGAGTGAAGTGGGATTTTCTGACTGAGTGAAATGGGATGCTGTGACTGAGGGAATGGAGATGCAGTGACTGAGGCTAAGGGGACGCAGTGACTGAGTGAAATGGGATGCAGTGACTGAGTGAAATGGGATGCAGTGACTGAGTGAAATGGGATGCAGTGACTGAGTGAAATGGGAGGCAGTGACTGAGTGAAATGGGAGGCAGTGACTGAGTGAAATGGCAGTCAGTGACTGAGTGAAATGGCAGTCAGTGACTGAGTGAAATGGCAGGCAGTGACTGAGTGAAATGGGAGGCAGTGACTGATGGAAATGGGATACTGTGACTGAGGGTAATGTGATGCAGTGACTGAGTGAAATGGGATGCTGTGACTGAGTGTATTGGGATGCAGTGACTGAGTGTATTGGGATGCGGTGACTGAGTGAAATGGGATGCGGTGACTGAGTGAAATGGGATGCGGTGACTGAGTGAAATGGGATGCGGTGACTGAGGGAAATGGAATGCGGTGACTGAGGGAAATGGAATGCGGTGATTGTGGGGAATAGGGTGCGGTGACTGAGGGAAATGGATGCACGATCCCAGTTGAATAGGATTCAATGTTTCCGTTAAATAGGATGTCGTGACTGAGTGAAATGGGATGCAGTGACTGAGTGAAATGGGATGCAGTGACTGAGTGAAATGGGATGCAGTGACTGAGTGAAATGGGTTGCAGTGGTTGAGTGAAATGTGATGCAGTGACTGAGGGAAAAGAGATGCAGTGACTGAGGGTAATGGGATGCACTGTCTCAGTTCAATGAGATTCACTGTCTCAGTTAAATGGGACGCAGTGACTGAGTGAAATGGGAGGCAGTGACTGAGGGAAATGCGATGCAGTGCCTGAGCGAAATGCGATGCGGAGACTGAGGGAAATGAGATGCAGTGACTGAGGGAAATGAGACGCAGTGACTGTGGGGACATGGGATGCAGTGACTGGGGTAATGGGATGCAGTGACTGGGGTAATGGGATGCAGTGACTGGGGTAATGGGATGCAGTGGCTGAGTGAAATGGGATGCAGTGGCTGAGTGAAATGGGATGCAGTGGCTGAGTGAAATGGGATGCAGTGGCTGAGTGAAATGGGATGCAGTGGCTGAGTGAAATGGGATGCAGTGGCTGAGGGAAATGTGACGCAGTGACTGTGGGGAATAGGGTGCGGTGACTGTTGGAAATGGATTCACTGTCTCACTTGGATAGGATTCACTGTCTCTGTTAAATGGGAAACAGTGACTGAGTGAAATGGGAGGCAGTGACTGAGTGAAATGGGAGGCAGTGACTGATTGAAATGGGATGCAGTGACTGAGGGAAATGGGATGCAGTGACTGAGGGAAATGGGATGCAGTGACTGAGGGAAATGAGATGCAGTGACTGAGGGAAATGAGATGCAGTGACTGTGGGGACATGGGATGCAGTGGCTGAGTGAAATAGGATGCAGTGGCTGAGTGAAATGGGATGCAGTGGCTGAGTGAAATGGGATGCAGTGAACGAGGGAAAGGAGATGCAGTGAACGTGGGAAATGTGATGCAGTGACTGAGTGAAATGTGATGCAGTGACTGAGTAAAATGTGATGCAGTGACTGAGTGAAATGGGATGCAGTGACTGAGGAAAGGAGATGCAGTGACTATGGGATATGGGATGCAGTGACTGCGTGAAATGGGATGCAGTGACTGACTGAAATGGGAGTGACTGACTGAAATGGGAGGGTGTGACTGAGTGAAATGGGAGGCAGTGACTGAGTGAAGTGGGAGGCAGTGACTGAGGAAATTGCAGGCAGTGACTGAGGGTAATGGGACGCACTGACGGAGTGAAATGGGACGCAGTGACTGAGGGAAATGGGATGCAGTGACTGAGCGAAATGCGATGCGGTGAGTGAGGGAAAGGAGATGCAGTGAATGTGGGAAAGGAGATGCAGTGAATGTGGAAAATGGGAGGCAGTGACTGAGGAAATGGGTTGCAGTACCTGACGGAAATTGAATGCAGCGTCAGTGAGAAACGGGATACAGTGACTGAGGGAAATGGGATGCAGTGACTGAGTGAAATGTGATTAACTCACTGAGTGAAATGGGATGCAGTGATTGTGAGAAATGAGATGCAGAGACTGATGGAAATTGCATGCAGTAAGAGACTGACATGAGCTGCAGTGACTGAGTGAAATGGGATGCAGTGACTGCGCAAGTGGGATGTCGTATCTGACGGACATTTGATGAAGTGTCAGTGAGAAACGGGACACAGTGACTGAGTGAAATGGGATGCAGTGACTGAGGAAAGGAGATGCAGTGACTATGGGATATGGGATGCAGTGACTGCGTGAAATGGGATGCAGTGACTGATTGAAATGGGATGCAGTGACTGAGGGAAATGGGATGCAGTGACTGAGTGAAATGGGATGCACTGAATGAGTGACATGAGATGCAGAGACTGATGGAAATTGCATGCAGTAAGAGAGTGACATGAGCTGCAGTGACTGAGTGAAATGGGATGCACTGACTGCGCAAGTGGGATGCAGTATCTGACGGACATTTGATGAAGTGTCAGTGAGAAACGGGATACAGTGACTGAGTGAAATGGGATGCAGTGACTGAAGGAAAGGAGATGCAGTGACTGAGTGAAATGGGATGCAGTGACTGAGGGAAATGGGATGCAGTGACTGAGGGAAATAGGATGCAGTGACTGATTGGAATGGGATGCAGTGACTGAGTGTAATGGGATGCAGTGACTGAGTGAAATGAGATGCAGTGACTTTGTGAAATGGGACGCAGTGACTGAGTGAAATGGGACGCAGTGACTGAGTGAAATGGGACGCAGTGACTGAGTGAAATGGGATGCAGTGACTGAGTGTAATGTGATGCCGTGACTGTGGGGAATAGGGTGCGGTGACTGATGGAAATGGATTCACTGTCGCAGTTGAATAGGATTCACTGTCTCCATGAAATGGGATGCAGTGACTGAGTGAAATGGGATGCAGTGACTGAGGGAAATGGGATGCAGTGACTGAGGGAAATGAGATGCAGTGACTGAGGGAAATGAGATGCAGTGACTGTGGGGACATGGGATGCAGTGGCTGAGTGAAATAGGATGCAGTGGCTGAGTGAAATGGGATGCAGTGGCTGAGTGAAATGGGATGCAGTGAACGAGGGAAAGGAGATGCAGTGAACGTGGGAAATGTGATGCAGTGACTGAGTGAAATGTGATGCAGTGACTGAGTGAAATGTGATGCAGTGACTGAGTGAAATGGGATGCAGTGACTGAGGAAAGGAGATGCAGTGACTATGGGATATGGGATGCAGTGACTGCGTGAAATGGGATGCAGTGACTGACTGAAATGGGAGTGACTGACTGAAATGGGAGGGTGTGACTGAGTGAAATGGGAGGCAGTGACTGAGTGAAGTGGGAGGCAGTGACTGAGGAAATTGCAGGCAGTGACTGAGGGTAATGGGACGCACTGACGGAGTGAAATGGGACGCAGTGACTGAGGGAAATGGGATGCAGTGACTGAGCGAAATGCGATGCGGTGAGTGAGGGAAAGGAGATGCAGTGAATGTGGGAAAGGATATGCAGTGAATGTGGAAAATGGGAGGCAGTGACTGAGGAAATGGGTTGCAGTACCTGACGGAAATTGAATGCAGCGTCAGTGAGAAACGGGATACAGTGACTGAGGGAAATGGGATGCAGTGACTGAGTGAAATGTGATTAACTCACTGAGTGAAATGGGATGCAGTGATTGTGAGAAATGAGATGCAGAGACTGATGGAAATTGCATGCAGTAAGAGACTGACATGAGCTGCAGTGACTGAGTGAAATGGGATGCAGTGACTGCGCAAGTGGGATGTCGTATCTGACGGACATTTGATGAAGTGTCAGTGAGAAACGGGACACAGTGACTGAGTGAAATGGGATGCAGTGACTGAGGAAAGGAGATGCAGTGACTATGGGATATGGGATGCAGTGACTGCGTGAAATGGGATGCAGTGACTGATTGAAATGGGATGCAGTGACTGAGGGAAATGGGATGCAGTGACTGAGTGAAATGGGATGCACTGAATGAGTGACATGAGATGCAGAGACTGATGGAAATTGCATGCAGTAAGAGAGTGACATGAGCTGCAGTGACTGAGTGAAATGGGATGCACTGACTGCGCAAGTGGGATGCAGTATCTGACGGACATTTGATGAAGTGTCAGTAAGAAACGGGATACAGTGACTGAGTGAAATGGGATGCAGTGACTGAAGGAAAGGAGATGCAGTGACTGAGTGAAATGGGATGCAGTGACTGAGGGAAATGGGATGCAGTGACTGAGGGAAATAGGATGCAGTGACTGATTGGAATGGGATGCAGTGACTGAGTGTAATGGGATGCAGTGACTGAGTGAAATGAGACGCAGTGACCGAGTGAAATGGGACGCAGTGACTGAGTGAAATGGGACGCAGTGACTGAGTGAAATGGGACGCAGTGACTGAGTGAAATGGGATGCAGTGACTGAGTGTAATGTGATGCCGTGACTGTGGGGAATAGGGTGCGGTGACTGATGGAAATGGATTCACTGTCGCAGTTGAATAGGATTCACTGTCTCCATGAAATGGGATGCAGTGACTGAGTGAAATGGGATGCAGTGACTGAGGGAAATGGGATGCAGTGACTGAGTGAAATGGGATGCCGTGGCTGAGTGAAATGGGATGCCGTGGCTGAGTGAAATGGGATGCCGTGGCTGAGTGAAATGGGATGCCGTGGCTGAGTGAAATGGGATGCCGTGGCTGAGTGAAATGGGATGCCTTGGCTGAGTGAAATGGGTAGCAGTGACTGAGGGAAATGGGATGCAGTGACTGAGGGAAATGGGACGCAGTGGCTGAGTGAAATGGGACGCAGTGGCTGAGTGAAACGGGGTGCAGTGACTGAGGGAAATGGGATGCAGTGACTGAGTGAAATGGCAGGCAGTGACTGAGTGAAATGGCAGGCAGTGACTGAGTGAAATGGCAGGCAGTGACTGAGTGAAATGGGAGGCAGTGACTGAGTGAAATGGGAGGCAGTGGCTGAGTGAAATGGGACGCAGTCACTGAGTGAAATGGGATGCCGTGGCTGAGTGAAATGGGATGCCGTGGCTGAGTGGAATGGGATGCAGTGACTGAGGGAAATGGGATGCAGTGACTGAGTGAAATGGGATGCACTGAATGAGTGACATGAGATGCAGAGACTGATGGAAATTGCATGCAGTAAGAGAGTGACATGAGCTGCAGTGACTGAGTGAAATGGGATGCACTGACTGCGCAAGTGGGATGCAGTATCTGACGGACATTTGATGAAGTGTCAGTGAGAAACGGGATACAGTGACTGAGTGAAATGGGATGCAGTGACTGAAGGAAAGGAGATGCAGTGACTGAGTGAAATGGGATGCAGCGACTGAGGGAAATGGGATGCAGTGACTGAGGGAAATAGGATGCAGTGACTGATTGGAATGGGATGCAGTGACTGAGTGTAATGGGATGCAGTGACTGAGTGAAATGAGACGCAGTGACTGAGTGAAATGGGACGCAGTGACTGAGTGAAATGGGACGCAGTGACTGAGTGAAATGGGACGCAGTGACTGAGTGAAATGGGACGCAGTGACTGAGTGAAATGGGATGCAGTGACTGAGTGTAATGTGATGCCGTGACTGTGGGGAATAGGGTGCGGTGACTGATGGAAATGGATTCACTGTCGCAGTTGAATAGGATTCACTGTCTCCATGAAATGGGATGCAGTGACTGAGTGAAATGGGATGCAGTGACTGAGGGAAATGGGATGCAGTGACTGAGTGAAATGGGATGCCGTGGCTGAGTGAAATGGGATGCCGTGGCTGAGTGAAATGGGATGCCGTGGCTGAGTGAAATGGGATGCCGTGGCTGAGTGAAATGGGATGCCGTGGCTGAGTGAAATGGGATGCCGTGGCTGAGTGAAATGGGATGCCTTGGCTGAGTGAAATGGGTAGCAGTGACTGAGGGAAATGGGATGCAGTGACTGAGTGAAATGGGACGCAGTGGCTGAGTGAAATGGGACGCAGTGGCTGAGTGAAACGGGGTGCAGTGACTGAGGGAAATGGGATGCAGTGACTGAGTGAAATGGCAGGCAGTGACTGAGTGAAATGGCAGGCAGTGACTGAGTGAAATGGCAGGCAGTGACTGAGTGAAATGGGAGGCAGTGACTGAGTGAAATGGGAGGCAGTGGCTGAGTGAAATGGGATGCAGTCACTGAGTGAAATGGGATGCCGTGGCTGAGTGAAATGGGATGCCGTGGCTGAGTGGAATGGGATGCAGTGACTGAGGGAAATGGGATGCAGTGACTGAGGGAAATGGGACGCAGTGGCTGAGTGAAATGGGACGCAGTGACCGAGTGAAACGGGGTGCAGTGACTGAGGGAAACGGGATACAGTGACTGAGTGGAATGGCAGGCAGTGACTGAGTGAAATGGCAGGCAGTGACTGAGTGAAATGGGAGTCAGTGACTGAGTGAAATGGGAGTCAGTGACTGAGGGAAATGGGAGTCAGTGACTGAGTTAAATGGGAGGCAGTGACTGAGTGAAATGGCAGGCAGTGACTGAGTGAAATGGGAGGCAGTGACTGAGTGAAATGGGAGGCAGTGGCTGAGTGAAATGGGATGCAGTCACTGAGTGAAATGGGATGCCGTGGCTGAGTGAAATGGGATGCCGTGGCTGAGTGAAATGGGAAGCAGTGACTGAGGGAAATGGGATGCAGTGACTGAGGGAAATGGGACGCAGTGGCTGAGTGAAATGGGACGCATTGACTGAGTGAAATGGGACGCAGTGACCGAGTGAAACGGGGTGCAGTGACCGAGGGAAACGGGATACAGTGACTGAGTGAAATGGCAGGCAGTGACTGAGTGAAATAGGAGTCAGTGACTGAGTGAAATAGGAGTCAGTGACTGAGGGAAATGGGAGGCAGTGACTGAGTTAAATGGGAGGCAGTGACTGAGGGGAATGGGAGGCAGTGACTGAGTGAAATGGGAGGCAGTGACTGAGGGGAATGGGATGCAGTGGCTGATGGAAATGGCAGGCAGTGACTGAGTGAAATGGCAGGCAGTGACTGAGTGAAATGGCAGGCAGTGACTGAGTGAAATGGGAGTCAGTGACTGAGGGAAATGGGAGGCAGTGACTGAGTTAAATGGGAGGCAGTGACTGAGGGGAATGGGATACAGTGACTGAGTGAAATGGCAGGCAGTGACTGAGTGAAATGGCAGGCAGTGACTAAGGGAAATGAGATGCAGTGACTGAGTGGAAGGAGATGCAGTGACTGTGGGAAATGGAATGCTGTGTCTGAGTGTAATGGGAAAAACTGTCTCAGTTCAATGAGATTCACTGTCTCAGTTAAATGGGATGCAGTGACTGAGTGAAATGGGATGCTCAGACTGAGTGAAGTGGGATGCTGTGACTTAGGGACTTGGGATGCTGTGACAGAGGGAAAGGAGACGCACTGAATGTGGGAAATGGGATGCAGTGACTGAGTGAAATGGGGTGCAGTGACTGAGTGAAATGGGGTGCAGTGACTAGTGAAATGAGATGCAGTGACTGACTGAAATGGGATGGAGTGACTGAGGAAAGGAGATGCATTGACGATGGGAAATGGGATGCAGTGACTGCGTGAAATGGGATGCAGTGACTGCGTGAAATGGGATGGAGTGACTGACTGAAATGGGATGGAGTGTCTGAGTGAAATGGGATGGAGTGTCTGAGTGAAATGGGATGGAGTGTCTGAGTGAAATGGGATGGAGTGTCTGAGTGAAATGGGAGTCAGTGTCTGTGTGAAATGGGAGTCAGTGTCTGAGTGAAATGGGAGTCAGTGACTGAGTGAAATGGGAGTCAGTGACTGAGTGAAATGGGAGTCAGTGACTGAGTGAAATGGGAGTCAGTGACTGAGTGAAATGGGATGCAGTGACTGAGTGTAATGGGATGCAGTGGCTGAGTGTAATGGGATGCAGTGACTGAGTGTAATGGGATGCAGTGACTCAGTGAAATGGGATGCAGTGGCTGAGGGAAATGGGATGCAGTGACTGAGAGAAATGGGAGGCAGTGACAGAGGGAAATGAGTGGCAGTGACTGAGGGAAATGGGAGGCAGTGACTGAGTGAAATGGGATGCAGTGACTGAGGGAATTGGGATGCAGCGGCTGAAGGAAAGGAGACGCAGTGACTTTTGGAAACGGGTTGCAGTGACTGAGTGAAATAGGATGCAGTGATTGAGTGGAATGCGATGCAGTGACTGAGTGAAATGGGATGCATTGGCTGAGTGAAATGGGATGCAGTGACTGAGTGAAATGGGATGCTGTGCCTCAGTGGAATGGGATGCAGTGACTGAGGGAAAGGTGATTCAGTTACTGTGGGAAATGGCAAGTTGTGACTGAGGAAAGGAGATGCAGTGACTGTGGGAAATGGGATGCAATGACGGAGGGAAATGGGACGCAGTGGCTGAGTGAAATGGGATGCCGTGTCTGTGGGAAACGGGATGCGGTGACTGTGGGGAATGTGATGCAGTGACTAAGGGAAATGGGATTCAGTGACTGCGTGAAATGGGATGCAGTGACAGCGTGAAATGGGATGCAGTGACTGATGTAAATGGGATGCAGTGACTGAGGGAAAGGAGATGCAGTGACTGAGGGAAAGGAGATGCAGTGACTGAGTGAAATGAGATGCAGTGACTGAGTGAAATGGGATGCAGTGACTGCGTGAAATGGGATGCAGTGACTGAGGGAATTGGGATGCAGCGGCTGAAGGAAAGGAGACGCACTGACTTTGGGAAACGGGTTGCAGTGACTGAGTGAAATAGGATGCAGTGACTGAGTGAAATGCGATGCTGTGACTGAGTGAAATGCGATGCTGTGACTGAGTGAAATGGGGTGCAGTGACTGAGTGAAATGGGATGCCATGGCTGAGTGAAATGGGATGCAGTGACTGAGGGAAAGGTGATTCAGTTACTGCCGGAAATGGCAAGCTGTGACTGAGGAAAGGAGATGCAGTGACTGTGGGAAATGGGATGCAATGACGGAGGGAAATGGGACGCAGTGGCTGAGTGAAATGGGATGCCGTGTCTGTGGGAAACGGGATGCGGTGACTGTGGGGAATGTGATGCATTGGCTGAGTGAAATGGGATGCAGTGACTGAGTGAAATGGGATGCTGTGCCTCAGTGGAATGGGATGCAGTGACTGAGGGAAAGGTGATTCAGTTACTGTGGGAAATGGCAAGCTGTGACTGAGGAAAGGAGATGCAGTGACTGTGGGAAATGGGATGCAATGACGGAGGGAAATGGGACGCAGTGGCTGAGATAAATGGGATGCCGTGTCTGTGGGAAACGGGATGCGGTGACTGTGGGGCATGTGATGCAGTGACTCAGGGAAATGGGATTCAGTGACTGCGTGAAATGGGATGCAGTGACAGCGTGAAATGGGATGCAGTGACTGAGATAAATGGGATGCAGTGACTGATGTAAATGGGATGCAGTGACTGATGTAAATAGGATGCAGTGACTGATGTAAATGGGATGCAGTGACTGAGGGAAAGGAGATGCAGTGACTGAGTGAAATGAGATGCAGTGACTGCGTGAAATGGGATGCAGTGACTGAGGGAATTGGGATGCAGCGGCTGAAGGAAAGGAGACGCAGTGACTTTGGGAAACGGGTTCCAGTGACTGAGTGAAATAGGATGCAGTGACTGAGTGAAATGCGATGCTGTGACTGAGTGAAATGGGGTGCAGTGACTGAGTGAAATGGGATGCCATGGCTGAGTGAAATGGGATGCAGAGACTGAAGGAAAGGTGATTCAGTTACTGTCGGAAATGGCAAGCTGTGACTGAGGAACGGAGATGCAGTGACTGTGGGAAACGGGATGCAATGACGGAGGGAAATGGGACGCAGTGGCTGAGTGAAATGGGATGCCGTGTCTGTGGGAAACGGGATGCGGTGACTGTGGGGAATGTGATGCAGTGACTGAGGGAAATGGGATTCAGTGACTGCGTGAAATGGGATGCAGTGACTGAGATAAATGGGATGCAGTGACTGAGATAAATGGGATGCAGTGACTGATGTAAATGGGATGCAGTGACTGAGATAAATGGGATGCAGTGACTGATGTAAATGGGATGCAGTGACTGAGGGAAATGGGATGCAGTGACTGCGTGAAATGGGATGCAGTGACTGAGGGAATTGGGATGCAGCGGCTGAAGGAAAGGAGACGCAATGACTTTTGGAAACGGGTTGCAGTGACTGAGTGAAATAGGATGCAGTGATTGAGTGGAATGCGATGCAGTGACTGAGTGAAATGGGATGCAGTGACTGAGTGAAATGGGATGCAGTGACTGAGTGAAATGGGAGTCAGTGACTGAGTGAAATGGGAGTCAGTGACTGAGGTAAATGGGAGTCAGTGACTGAGTTAAATGGGAGGCAGTGACTGAGAGAAATGGCAGGCAGTGACTGAGTGAAATGGGAGGCAGTGACTGAGTGAAATGGGAGGCAGTGGCTGAGTGAAATGGGATGCAGTCACTGAGTGAAATGGGATGCCGTGGCTGAGTGAAATGGGATGCCGTGGCTGAGTGAAATGGGAAGCAGTGACTGAGGGAAATGGGATGCAGTGACTGAGGGAAATGGGACGCAGTGGCTGAGTGAAATGGGACGCATTGACTGAGTGAAATGGGACGCAGTGACCGAGTGAAACGGGGTGCAGTGACCGAGGGAAACGGGATACAGTGACTGAGTGAAATGGCAGGCAGTGACTGAGTGAAATGGGAGTCAGTGACTGAGTGAAATAGGAGTCAGTGACTGAGTGAAATAGGAGTCAGTGACTGAGGGAAATGGGAGGCAGTGACTGAGTTAAATGGGAGGCAGTGACTGAGGGGAATGGGAGTCAGTGACTGAGTGAAATGGGAGGCAGTGACTGAGGGGAATGGGATGCAGTGGCTGATGGAAATGGCAGGCAGTGACTGAGTGAAATGGCAGGCAGTGACTGAGTGAAATGGCAGGCAGTGACTGAGTGAAATGGGAGTCAGTGACTGAGGGAAATGGGAGGCAGTGACTGAGTTAAATGGGAGGCAGTGACTGAGGGGAATGGGATACAGTGACTGAGTGAAATGGCAGGCAGTGACTGAGTGAAATGGCAGGCAGTGACTGAGGGAAATGAGATGCAGTGACTGAGTGGAAGGAGATGCAGTGACTGTGGGAAATGGAATGCTGTGTCTGAGTGTAATGGGAAAAACTGTCTCAGTTCAATGAGATTCACTGTCTCAGTTAAATGGGATGCAGTGACTGAGTGAAATGGGATGCCGTGTCTGTGGGAAACGGGATGCGGTGACTGTGGGGAATGTGATGCATTGGCTGAGTGAAATGGGATGCAGTGACTGAGTGAAATGGGATGCCGTGTCTGTGGGAAACGGGATGCGGTGACTGTGGGGCATGTGATGCAGTGACTCAGGGAAATGGGATTCAGTGACTGCGTGAAATGGGATGCAGTGACAGCGTGAAATGGGATGCAGTGACTGAGATAAATGGGATGCAGTGACTGATGTAAATGGGATGCAGTGACTGATGTAAATGGGATGCAGTGACTGAGGGAAAGGAGATGCAGTGACTGAGTGAAATGAGATGCAGTGACTGCGTGAAATGGGATGCAGTGACTGAGGGAATTGGGATGCAGCGGCTGAAGGAAAGGAGACGCAGTGACTTTGGGAAACGGGTTGCAGTGACTGAGTGAAATAGGATGCAGTGACTGAGTGAAATGCGATGCTGTGACTGAGTGAAATGGGGTGCAGTGACTGAGTGAAATGGGATGCCATGGCTGAGTGAAATGGGATGCAGAGACTGAAGGAAAGGTGATTCAGTTACTGTCGGAAATGGCAAGCTGTGACTGAGGAAAGGAGATGCAGTGACTGTGGGAAACGGGATGCAATGACGGAGGGAAATGGGACGCAGTGGCTGAGTGAAATGGGATGCCGTGTCTGTGGGAAACGGGATGCGGTGACTGTGGGGAATGTGATGCAGTGACTGAGGGAAATGGGATTCAGTGACTGCGTGAAATGGGATGCAGTGACTGAGATAAATGGGATGCAGTGACTGAGATAAATGGGATGCAGTGACTGATGTAAATGGGATGCAGTGACTGAGATAAATGGGATGCAGTGACTGATGTAAATGGGATGCAGTGACTGAGGGAAATGGGATGCAGTGACTGCGTGAAATGGGATGCAGTGACTGAGGGAATTGGGATGCAGCGGCTGAAGGAAAGGTGACGCAATGACTTTTGGAAACGGGTTGCAGTGACTGAGTGAAATAGGATGCAGTGATTGAGTGGAATGCGATGCAGTGACTGAGTGAAATGGGATGCAGTGACTGAGTGAAATGGGATGCAGTGACTGAGTGAAATGGGAGTCAGTGACTGAGTGAAATGGGAGTCAGTGACTGAGGTAAATGGGAGTCAGTGACTGAGTTAAATGGGAGGCAGTGACTGAGAGAAATGGCAGGCAGTGACTGAGTGAAATGGGAGGCAGTGACTGAGTGAAATGGGAGGCAGTGGCTGAGTGAAATGGGATGCAGTCACTGAGTGAAATGGGATGCCGTGGCTGAGTGAAATGGGATGCCGTGGCTGAGTGAAATGGGAAGCAGTGACTGAGGGAAATGGGATGCAGTGACTGAGGGAAATGGGACGCAGTGGCTGAGTGAAATGGGACGCATTGACTGAGTGAAATGGGACGCAGTGACCGAGTGAAACGGGGTGCAGTGACCGAGGGAAACGGGATACAGTGACTGAGTGAAATGGCAGGCAGTGACTGAGTGAAATGGGAGTCATTGACTGAGTGAAATAGGAGTCAGTGACTGAGTGAAATAGGAGTCAGTGACTGAGGGAAATGGGAGGCAGTGACTGAGTTAAATGGGAGGCAGTGACTGAGGGGAATGGGAGGCAGTGACTGAGTGAAATGGGAGGCAGTGACTGAGGGGAATGGGATGCAGTGGCTGATGGAAATGGCAGGCAGTGACTGAGTGAAATGGCAGGCAGTGACTGAGTGAAATGGCAGGCAGTGACTGAGTGAAATGGGAGTCAGTGACTGAGGGAAATGGGAGGCAGTGACTGAGTTAAATGGGAGGCAGTGACTGAGGGGAATGGGATACAGTGACTGAGTGAAATGGCAGGCAGTGACTGAGTGAAATGGCAGGCAGTGACTGAGGGAAATGAGATGCAGTGACTGAGTGGAAGGAGATGCAGTGACTGTGGGAAATGGAATGCTGTGTCTGAGTGTAATGGGAAAAACTGTCTCAGTTCAATGAGATTCACTGTCTCAGTTAAATGGGATGCAGTGACTGAGTGAAATGGGATGCCGTGTCTGTGGGAAACGGGATGCGGTGACTGTGGGGAATGTGATGCATTGGCTGAGTGAAATGGGATGCAGTGACTGAGTGAAATGGGATGCCGTGTCTGTGGGAAACGGGATGCGGTGACTGTGGGGCATGTGATGCAGTGACTCAGGGAAATGGGATTCAGTGACTGCGTGAAATGGGATGCAGTGACAGCGTGAAATGGGATGCAGTGACTGAGATAAATGGGATGCAGTGACTGATGTAAATGGGATGCAGTGACTGATGTAAATGGGATGCAGTGACTGATGTAAATGGGATGCAGTGACTGAGGGAAAGGAGATGCAGTGACTGAGTGAAATGAGATGCAGTGACTGCGTGAAATGGGATGCAGTGACTGAGGGAATTGGGATGCAGCGGCTGAAGGAAAGGAGACGCAGTGACTTTGGGAAACGGGTTGCAGTGACTGAGTGAAATAGGATGCAGTGACTGAGTGAAATGCGATGCTGTGACTGAGTGAAATGGGGTGCAGTGACTGAGTGAAATGGGATGCCATGGCTGAGTGAAATGGGATGCAGTGACTGAGGGAAAGGTGATTCAGTTACTGTCGGAAATGGCAAGCTGTGACTGAGGAAAGGAGATGCAGTGACTGTGGGAAATGGGATGCAATGACGGAGGGAAATGGGACGCAGTGGCTGAGTGAAATGGGATGCCGTGTCTGTGGGAAACGGGATGCGGTGACTGTGGGGAATGTGATGCAGTGACTGAGGGAAATGGGATTCAGTGACTGCGTGAAATGGGATGCAGTGACTGAGATAAATGGGATGCAGTGACTGAGATAAATGGGATGCAGTGACTGATGTAAATGGGATGCAGTGACTGAGGGAAATGGGATGCAGTGACTGCGTGAAATGGGATGCAGTGACTGAGGGAATTGGGATGCAGCGGCTGAAGGAAAGGTGACGCAATGACTTTTGGAAACGGGTTGCAGTGACTGAGTGAAATAGGATGCAGTGATTGAGTGGAATGCGATGCAGTGACTGAGTGAAATGGGATGCAGTGACTGAGTGAAATGGGATGCAGTGACTGAGTGAAATGGGAAGCAGTGACTGAGTGAAATGCGATGCTGTGACTGAGTGAAATGCGATGCTGTGACTGAGTGAAATGCGATGCTGTGACTGAGTGAAATGGGGTGCAGTGACTGAGTGAAATGGGATGCTGTGCCTCAGTGGAATGGGATGCAGTGACTGAGGGAAAGGTGATTCAGTTACTCTGGGAAATGGCAAGCTGTGACTGAGGAAAGGAGATGCAGTGACTCTGGGAAATGGGATGCAATGACGGAGCGAAATGGGCCACAGTGGCTGAGTGAAATGGGATGCCGTGTCTGTGGGAAACGGGATGCGGTGACTGTGGGGAATGTTATGCAGTGACTGAGGGAAATGGGATGCAGTGACTGCGTGAAATGGGATGCAGTGACAGCGTGAAATGGGATGCCGAGACTGAGATAAATGGGATGCTGTGACTGATGTAAATGGGATGCAGTGACTGAGATAAATGGGATGCAGTGACTGATGTAAATGGGATGCAGTGACTGAGGGAAAGGAGATGCAGTGCCTGTGGAAACGGGATGCTGCGACTGAGGGTAATGGGTTTGCAGTGACTGTGGGAAATGGGATGCAGTGACTGAGTGAAATGGGATGCAGTGACTGAGGGGAATGTGATACAGTGACTGAGTGAAATGGCAGGCAGTGACTGAGTGAAATGGCAGGCAGTGACTGAGGGAAATGAGATGCAGTGACTGAGTGGAAGGAGATGCAGTGACTGTGGGAAATGGAATGCTGTGTCTGAGTGTAATGGGAAAAACTGTCTCAGTTCAATGAGATTCACTGTCTCAGTTAAATGGGATGCAGTGACTGAGTGAAATGGGATGCCGTGTCTGTGGGAAACGGGATGCGGTGACTGTGGGGAATGTGATGCATTGGCTGAGTGAAATGGGATGCAGTGACTGAGTGAAATGGGATGCCGTGTCTGTGGGAAACGGGATGCGGTGACTGTGGGGCATGTGATGCAGTGACTCAGGGAAATGGGATTCAGTGACTGCGTGAAATGGGATGCAGTGACAGCGTGAAATGGGATGCAGTGACTGAGATAAATGGGATGCAGTGACTGATGTAAATGGGATGCAGTGACTGAGGGAAAGGAGATGCAGTGACTGAGTGAAATGAGATGCAGTGACTGCGTGAAATGGGATGCAGTGACTGAGGGAATTGGGATGCAGCGGCTGAAGGAAAGGAGACGCAGTGACTTTGGGAAACGGGTTGCAGTGACTGAGTGAAATAGGAAGCAGTGACTGAGTGAAATGCGATGCTGTGACTGAGTGAAATGGGGTGCAGTGACTGAGTGAAATGGGATGCCATGGCTGAGTGAAATGGGATGCAGTGACTGAGGGAAAGGTGATTCAGTTACTGTCGGAAATGGCAAGCTGTGACTGAGGAAAGGAGATGCAGTGACTGTGGGAAATGGGATGCAATGACGGAGGGAAATGGGACGCAGTGGCTGAGTGAAATGGGATGCCGTGTCTGTGGGAAACGGGATGCGGTGACTGTGGGGAATGTGATGCAGTGACTGAGGGAAATGGGATTCAGTGACTGCGTGAAATGGGATGCAGTGACTGAGATAAATGGGATGCAGTGACTGAGATAAATGGGATGCAGTGACTGATGTAAATGGGATGCAGTGACTGAGATAAATGGGATGCAGTGACTGATGTAAATGGGATGCAGTGACTGAGGGAAATGGGATGCAGTGACTGCGTGAAATGGGATGCAGTGACTGAGGGAATTGGGATGCAGCGGCTGAAGGAAAGGAGACGCAATGACTTTTGGAAACGGGTTGCAGTGACTGAGTGAAATAGGATGCAGTGATTGAGTGGAATGCGATGCAGTGACTGAGTGAAATGGGATGCAGTGACTGAGTGAAATGGGATGCAGTGACTGAGTGAAATGCGATGCTGTGACTGAGTGAAATGCGATGCTGTGACTGAGTGAAATGCGATGCTGTGACTGAGTGAAATGGGGTGCAGTGACTGAGTGAAATGGGATGCTGTGCCTCAGTGGAATGGGATGCAGTGACTGAGGGAAAGGTGATTCAGTTACTGTGGGAAATGGCAAGCAGTGACTGAGGAAAGGAGATGCAGTGACTCTGGGAAATGGGATGCAATGACGGAGCGAAATGGGCCACAGTGGCTGAGTGAAATGGGATGCCGTGTCTGTGGGAAACGGGATGCGGTGACTGTGGGGAATGTTATGCAGTGACTGAGGGAAATGGGATGCAGTGACTGCGTGAAATGGGATGCAGTGACAGCGTGAAATGGGATGCCGAGACTGAGATAAATGGGATGCAGTGACTGATGTAAATGGGATGCAGTGACTGAGATAAATGGGATGCAGTGACTGATGTAAATGGGATGCAGTGACTGAGGGAAAGGAGATGCAGTGCCTATGGAAACGGGATGCTGCGACTGAGGGTAATGGGTTTGCAGTGACTGTGGGAAATGGGATGCAGTGACTGAGTGAAATGGGATGCAGTGGCTGAATGGAATGGGATGCAGGGACTGAGGGAAAGGTGATTCAGTGACTGTGGGAAATGGCAAGCTGTGACTGAGGAAAGGAGATGCAGTGACTGTGGGAAATGGGACGCAATGATGTAGGGAAATGCGAGGCAGTGACTGAGTGAAATGGGATGCAGTGGCTCAGTGAAATGGGATGCAGTCACTGAGTGAAATGGGATGCCGTGGCTGAATGGAATAGGATGCAGGGACTGAGGGAAATGGGATGCTGTGACTCAGTGGAATGGGATGCAGTGACTGAGGGAAATGGGATGCAGTGACTGAGGGAAATGGGACGCAGTGGCTGAGTGAAATGGGACGCAGTGACCGAGTGAAACGGGGTGCAGTGACTGAGGGAAACGGGATACAGTGACTGAGTGAAATGGCAGGCAGTGACTGAGTGAAATGGCAGGCAGTGACTGAGTGAAATGGGAGTCAGTGACTGAGTGAAATGGGAGTCAGTGACTGAGTGAAATGGGAGTCAGTGACTGAGGGAAATGGGAGTCAGTGACTGAGTTAAATGGGAGGCAGTGACTGAGTGAAATGGCAGGCAGTGACTGAGTGAAATGGGAGGCAGTGACTGAGTGAAATGGGAGTCAGTGGCTGAGTGAAATGGGATGCAGTGACTGAGGGAAAGGTGATTCAGTTACTGTCGGAAATGGCAAGCTGTGACTGAGGAAAGGAGTTGCAGTGACTGTGGGAAATGGGATGCAATGACGGAGGGAAATGGGACGCAGTGGCTGAGTGAAATGGGATGCCGTGTCTGTGGGAAACGGGATGCGGTGACTGTGGGGAATGTGATGCAGTGACTGAGGGAAATGGGATTCAGTGACTGCGTGAAATGGGATGCAGTGACTGAGATAAATGGGATGCAGTGACTGAGATAAATGGGATGCAGTGACTGATGTAAATGGGATGCAGTGACTGAGATAAATGGGATGCAGTGACTGATGTAAATGGGATGCAGTGACTGAGGGAAATGGGATGCAGTGACTGCGTGAAATGGGATGCAGTGACTGAGGGAATTGGGATGCAGCGGCTGAAGGAAAGGAGACGCAATGACTTTTGGAAACGGGTTGCAGTGACTGAGTGAAATAGGATGCAGTGATTGAGTGGAATGCGATGCAGTGACTGAGTGAAATGGGATGCAGTGACTGAGTGAAATGGGATGCAGTGACTGAGTGAAATGGGAAGCAGTGACTGAGTGAAATGCGATGCTGTGACTGAGTGAAATGCGATGCTGTGACTGAGTGAAATGCGATGCTGTGACTGAGTGAAATGGGGTGCAGTGACTGAGTGAAATGGGATGCTGTGCCTCAGTGGAATGGGATGCAGTGACTGAGGGAAAGGTGATTCAGTTACTCTGGGAAATGGCAAGCTGTGACTGAGGAAAGGAGATGCAGTGACTCTGGGAAATGGGATGCAATGACGGAGCGAAATGGGCCACAGTGGCTGAGTGAAATGGGGTGCCGTGTCTGTGGGAAACGGGATGCGGTGACTGTGGGGAATGTTATGCAGTGACTGAGGGAAATGGGATGCAGTGACTGCGTGAAATGGGATGCAGTGACAGCGTGAAATGGGATGCCGAGACTGAGATAAATGGGATGCTGTGACTGATGTAAATGGGATGCAGTGACTGAGATAAATGGGATGCAGTGACTGATGTAAATGGGATGCAGTGACTGAGGGAAAGGAGATGCAGTGCCTGTGGAAACGGGATGCTGCGACTGAGGGTAATGGGTTTGCAGTGACTGTGGGAAATGGGATGCAGTGACTGAGTGAAATGGGATGCAGTGACTGAGGGGAATGTGATACAGTGACTGAGTGAAATGGCAGGCAGTGACTGAGTGAAATGGCAGGCAGTGACTGAGGGAAATGAGATGCAGTGACTGAGTGGAAGGAGATGCAGTGACTGTGGGAAATGGAATGCTGTGTCTGAGTGTAATGGGAAAAACTGTCTCAGTTCAATGAGATTCACTGTCTCAGTTAAATGGGATGCAGTGACTGTGGGAAATGGGATGCCGTGTCTGTGGGAAACGGGATGCGGTGACTGTGGGGAATGTGATGCATTGGCTGAGTGAAATGGGATGCAGTGACTGAGTGAAATGGGATGCCGTGTCTGTGGGAAACGGGATGCGGTGACTGTGGGGCATGTGATGCAGTGACTCAGGGAAATGGGATTCAGTGACTGCGTGAAATGGGATGCAGTGACAGCGTGAAATGGGATGCAGTGACTGAGATAAATGGGATGCAGTGACTGATGTAAATGGGATGCAGTGACTGAGGGAAAGGAGATGCAGTGACTGAGTGAAATGAGATGCAGTGACTGCGTGAAATGGGATGCAGTGACTGAGGGAATTGGGATGCAGCGGCTGAAGGAAAGGAGACGCAGTGACTTTGGGAAACGGGTTGCAGTGACTGAGTGAAATAGGATGCAGTGACTGAGTGAAATGCGATGCTGTGACTGAGTGAAATGGGGTGCAGTGACTGAGTGAAATGGGATGCCATGGCTGAGTGAAATGGGATGCAGTGACTGAGGGAAAGGTGATTCAGTTACTGTCGGAAATGGCAAGCTGTGACTGAGGAAAGGAGATGCAGTGACTGTGGGAAATGGGATGCAATGACGGAGGGAAATGGGACGCAGTGGCTGAGTGAAATGGGATGCCGTGTCTGTGGGAAACGGGATGCGGTGACTGTGGGGAATGTGATGCAGTGACTGAGGGAAATGGGATTCAGTGACTGCGTGAAATGGGATGCAGTGACTGAGATAAATGGGATGCAGTGACTGAGATAAATGGGATGCAGTGACTGATGTAAATGGGATGCAGTGACTGAGATAAATGGGATGCAGTGACTGATGTAAATGGGATGCAGTGACTGAGGGAAATGGGATGCAGTGACTGCGTGAAATGGGATGCAGTGACTGAGGGAATTGGGATGCAGCGGCTGAAGGAAAGGAGACGCAATGACTTTTGGAAACGGGTTGCAGTGACTGAGTGAAATAGGATGCAGTGATTGAGTGGAATGCGATGCAGTGACTGAGTGAAATGGGATGCAGTGACTGAGTGAAATGGGATGCAGTGACTGAGTGAAATGGGATGCAGTGACTGAGTGAAATGCGATGCTGTGACTGAGTGAAATGCGATGCTGTGACTGAGTGAAATGCGATGCTGTGACTGAGTGAAATGGGGTGCAGTGACTGAGTGAAATGGGATGCTGTGCCTCAGTGGAATGGGATGCAGTGACTGAGGGAAAGGTGATTCAGTTACTGTGGGAAATGGCAAGCTGTGACTGAGGAAAGGAGATGCAGTGAATCTGGGAAATGGGATGCAATGACGGAGCTAAATGAGCCACAGTGGCTGAGTGAAATGGGATGCCGTGTCTGTGGGAAACGGGATGCGGTGACTGTGGGGAATGTTATGCAGTGACTGAGGGAAATGGGATGCAGTGACTGCGTGAAATGGGATGCAGTGACAGCGTGAAATGGGATGCCGAGACTGAGATAAATGGGATGCAGTGACTGATGTAAATGGGATGCAGTGACTGAGATAAATGGGATGCAGTGACTGATGTAAATGGGATGCAGTGACTGAGGGAAAGGAGATGCAGTGCCTGTGGAAACGGGATGCTGCGACTGAGGGTAATGGGTTTGCAGTGACTGTGGGAAATGGGATGCAGTGACTGAGTGAAATGGGATGCAGTGGCTGAATGGAATGGGATGCAGGGACTGAGGGAAAGGTGATTCAGTGACTGTGGGAAATGGCAAGCTGTGACTGAGGAAAGGAGATGCAGTGACTGTGGGAAATGGGACGCAATGATGTAGGGAAATGCGAGGCAGTGACTGAGTGAAATGGGATGCAGTGGCTCAGTGAAATGGGATGCAGTCACTGAGTGAAATGGGATGCCGTGGCTGAATGGAATAGGATGCAGGGACTGAGGGAAATGGGATGCTGTGACTCAGTGGAATGGGATGCAGTGACTGAGGGAAATGGGATGCAGTGACTGAGGGAAATGGGACGCAGTGGCTGAGTGAAATGGGACGCAGTGACCGAGTGAAACGGGGTGCAGTGACTGAGGGAAACGGGATACAGTGACTGAGTGAAATGGCAGGCAGTGACTGAGTGAAATGGCAGGCAGTGACTGAGTGAAATGGGAGTCAGTGACTGAGTGAAATGGGAGTCAGTGACTGAGGGAAATGGGAGTCAGTGACTGAGTTAAATGGGAGGCAGTGACTGAGTGAAATGGCAGGCAGTGACTGAGTGAAATGGGAGGCAGTGACTGAGTGAAATGGGAGTCAGTGGCTGAGTGAAATGGGGTGCAGTCACTGAGTGAAATGGGATGCCGTGGCTGAGTGAAATGGGATGCCGTGGCTGAGTGAAATGGGAAGCAGTGACTGAGGGAAATGGGATGCAGTGACTGAGGGAAATGGGACGCAGTGGCTGAGTGAAATGGGACGCATTGACTGAGTGAAATGGGACGCAGTGACCGAGTGAAACGGGGTGCAGTGACCGAGGGAAACGGGATACAGTGACTGAGTGAAATGGCAGGCAGTGACTGAGTGAAATGGCAGGCAGTGACTGAGTGAAATGGGAGTCAGTGACTGAGTGAAATAGGAGTCAGTGACTGAGTGAAATAGGAGTCAGTGACTGAGGGAAATGGGAGGCAGTGACTGAGTTAAATGGGAGGCAGTGACTGAGGGGAATGGGAGGCAGTGACTGAGTGAAATGGGAGGCAGTGACTGAGGGGAATGGGATGCAGTGACTGAGCGAAATGCGATGCTGCGACTGACTGAAATGCGATGCTGTGACTGAGTGAAATGCGATGCTGTGACTGAGTGAAATGGGGTGCAGTGACTGAGTGAAATGGGATGCTGTGCCTCAGTGGAATGGGATGCAGTGACTGAGGGAAAGGTGATTCAGTTACTGTGGGAAATGGCAAGCTGTGACTGAGGAAAGGAGATGCAGTGAATCTGGGAAATGGGATGCAATGACGGAGGGAAATGGGCCACAGTGGCTGAGTGAAATGGGATGCCGTGTCTGTGGGAAACGGGATGCGGTGACTGTGGGGAATGTTATGCAGTGACTGAGGGAAATGGGATGCAGTGACTGCGTGAAATGGGATGCAGTGACAGCGTGAAATGGGATGCAGAGACTGAGATAAATGGGATGCAGTGACTGATGTAAATGGGATGCAGTGACTGAGATAAATGGGATGCAGTGACTGATGTAAATGGGATGCAGTGACTGAGGGAAAGGAGATGCAGTGCCTGTGGAAACGGGATGCTGCGACTGAGGGTAATGGGTTTGCAGTGACTGTGGGAAATGGGATGCAGTGACTGAGTGAAATGGGATGCAGTGGCTGAATGGAATGGGATGCAGGGACTGAGGGAAAGGTGATTCAGTGACTGTGGGAAATGGCAAGCTGTGACTGAGGAAAGGAGATGCAGTGACTGTGGGAAATGGGACGCAATGATGGAGGGAAATGCGAGGCAGTGACTGAGTGAAATGGGATGCAATGGCTCAGTGAAATGGGATGCAGTCACTGAGTGAAATGGGATGCCGTGGCTGAATGGAATAGGATGCAGGGACTGAGGGAAATGGGATGCTGTGACTCAGTGGAATGGGATGCAGTGACTGAGGGAAAGGTGATTCAGTGACTGTGGGAAATGGGACGCAATGACGGAGGGAAATGGGACGCAGTGACTGAGTGAAATGGGACGCAGTGACTGAGTGAAATGGGATGCCGTGGCTGAGTGAAATGGGATGCGGTGGCTGAGTGAAATGGGATGCCGTGGCTGAGTGAAATGGGATGCCGTGGCTGAGTGAAATGGGATGCCGTGGCTGAGTGAAATGGGATTCCGTGGCTGAGTGAAATGGGATGCCTTGGCTGAGTGAAATGGGTAGCAGTGACTGAGGGAAATGGGACGCAGTGACTGAGGGAAATGGGACGCAGTGGCTGAGTGAAATGGGACGCAGTGGCTGAGTGAAATGGGACGCAGTGACCGAGTGAAACGGGGTGCAGTGACTGAGGGAAATGGGATGCAGTGACTGAGTGAAATGGCAGTCAGTGACTGAGTGAAATGGGAGGCAGTGACTGAGTGAAATGGGAGGCAGTGACTGAGTGAAATGGGAGGCAGTGGCTGAGTGAAATGGGATGCAGTCACTGAGTGAAATGGGAGGCAGTGACTGAGTGAAATGGGAGGCAGTGGCTGAGTGAAATGGGATGCAGTCACTGAGTGAAATGGGATGCCGTGGCTGAGTGAAATGGGATGCAGTGACTGAGGGAAATGGGACGCAGTGGCTGAGTGAAATGGGACGCAGTGACCGAGTGAAACGGGGTGCAGTGACTGAGGGAAACGGGATACAGTGACTGAGTGAAATGGCAGGCAGTGACTGAGTGAAATGGGAGTCAGTGACTGAGTGAAATGGGAGTCAGTGACTGAGGGAAATGGGATGCAGTGACTGAGTGAAATGGCAGGCAGTGACTGAGTGAAATGGCAGGCAGTGACTGAGTGAAATGGGAGGCAGTGACTGAGTGAAATGGGAGGCCGTGGCTGAGTGAAATGGGATGCAGTGACTGAGGGAAATGGGATGCAGTGACTGAGGGAAATGGGACGCAGTGGCTGAGTGAAATGGGACGCAGTGACTGATGTAAATGGGATGCAGTGACTGAGGGAAAGGAGATGCAGTGACTGAGGGAAAGGAGATGCAGTGACTGAGTGAAATGAGATGCAGTGACTGAGTGAAATGGGATGCAGTGACTGCGTGAAATGGGATGCAGTGACTGAGGGAATTGGGATGCAGCGGCTGAAGGAAAGGAGACGCACTGACTTTGGGAAACGGGTTGCAGTGACTGAGTCAAATAGGATGCAGTGACTGAGTGAAATGCGATGCTGTGACTGAGTGAAATGCGATGCTGTGACTGAGTGAAATTGGGTGCAGTGACTGAGTGAAATGGGATGCCATGGCTGAGTGAAATGGGATGCAGTGACTGAGGGAAAGGTGATTCAGTTACTGTCGGAAATGGCAAGCTGTGACTGAGGAAAGGAGATGCAGTGACTGTGGGAAATGGGATGCAATGACGGAGGGAAATGGGACGCAGTGGCTGAGTGAAATGGGATGCCGTGTCTGTGGGAAACGGGATGCGGTGACTGTGGGGAATGTGATGCATTGGCTGAGTGAAATGGGATGCAGTGACTGAGTGAAATGGGATGCTGTGCCTCAGTGGAATGGGATGCAGTGACTGAGGGAAAGGTGATTCAGTTACTGTGGGAAATGGCAAGCTGTGACTGAGGAAAGGAGATGCAGTGACTGTGGGAAATGGGATGCAATGACGGAGGGAAATGGGACGCAGTGGCTGAGTGAAATGGGATGCCGTGTCTGTGGGAAACGGGATGCGGTGACTGTGGGGCATGTGATGCAGTGACTCAGGGAAATGGGATTCAGTGACTGCGTGAAATGGGATGCAGTGACAGAGTGAAATGGGATGCAGTGACTGAGATAAATGGGATGCAGTGACTGATGTAAATGGGATGCAGTGACTGATGTAAATGGGATGCAGTGACTGATGTAAATGGGATGCAGTGACTGAGGGAAAGGAGATGCAGTGACTGAGTGAAATGAGATGCAGTGACTGCGTGAAATGGGATGCAGTGACTGAGGGAATTGGGATGCAGCGGCTGAAGGAAAGGAGACGCAGTGACTTTGGGAAACGGGTTGCAGTGACTGAGTGAAATAGGATGCAGTGACTGAGTGAAATGCGATGCTGTGACTGAGTGAAATGGGGTGCAGTGACTGAGTGAAATGGGATGCCATGGCTGAGTGAAATGGGATGCAGTGACTGAGGGAAAGGTGATTCAGTTACTGTCGGAAATGGCAAGCTGTGACTGAGGAAAGGAGATGCAGTGACTGTGGGAAATGGGATGCAATGACGGAGGGAAATGGGACGCAGTGGCTGAGTGAAATGGGATGCCGTGTCTGTGGGAAACGGGATGCGGTGACTGTGGGGAATGTGATGCAGTGACTGAGGGAAATGGGATTCAGTGACTGCGTGAAATGGGATGCAGTGACTGAGATAAATGGGATGCAGTGACTGAGATAAATGGGATGCAGTGACTGATGTAAATGGGATGCAGTGACTGAGATAAATGGGATGCAGTGACTGATGTAAATGGAATGCAGTGACTGAGGGAAATGGGATGCAGTGACTGCGTGAAATGGGATGCAGTGACTGAGGGAATTGGGATGCAGCGGCTGAAGGAAAGGAGACGCAATGACTTTTGGAAACGGGTTGCAGTGACTGAGTGAAATAGGATGCAGTGATTGAGTGGAATGCGATGCAGTGACTGAGTGAAATGGGATGCAGTGACTGAGTGAAATGGGATGCAGTGACTGAGTGAAATGGGATGCAGTGACTGAGTGAAATGCGATGCTGTGACTGAGTGAAATGCGATGCTGTGACTGAGTGAAATGCGATGCTGTGACTGAGTGAAATGGGGTGCAGTGACTGAGTGAAATGGGATGCTGTGCCTCAGTGGAATGGGATGCAGTGACTGAGGGAAAGGTGATTCAGTTACTGTGGGAAATGGCAAGCTGTGACTGAGGAAAGGAGATGCAGTGACTCTGGGAAATGGGATGCAATGACGGAGGGAAATGGGCCACAGTGGCTGAGTGAAATGGGATGCCGTGTCTGTGGGAAACGGGATGCGGTGACTGTGGGGAATGTTATGCAGTGACTGAGGGAAATGGGATGCAGTGACTGCCTGAAATGGGATGCAGTGACAGCGTGAAATGGGATGCAGAGACTGAGATAAATGGGATGCAGTGACTGATGTAAATGGGATGCAGTGACTGAGATAATTGGGATGCAGTGACTGATGTAAATGGGATGCAGTGACTGAGGGAAAGGAGATGCAGTGCCTGTGGAAACGGGATGCTGCGACTGAGGGTAATGGGTTTGCAGTGACTGTGGGAAATGGGATGCAGTGACTGAGTGAAATGGGATGCAGTGGCTGAATGGAATGGGATGCAGGGACTGAGGGAAAGGTGATTCAGTGACTGTGGGAAATGGCAAGCTGTGACTGAGGAATGGAGATGCAGTGACTGTGGGAAATGGGACGCAATGATGGAGGGAAATGCGAGGCAGTGACTGAGTGAAATGGGATGCAGTGGCTCAGTGAAATGGGATGCAATCACTGAGTGAAATGGGATGCCGTGGCTGAATGGAATAGGATGCAGGGACTGAGGGAAATGGGATGCTGTGACTCAGTGGAATGGGATGCAGTGACTGAGGGAAAGGTGATTCAGTGACTGTGGGAAATGGGACGCAATGACGGAGGGAAATGGGACGCAGTGACTGAGTGAAATGGGACGCAGTGACTGAGTGAAATGGGATGCCGTGGCTGAGTGAAATGGGATGCGGTGGCTGAGTGAAATGGGATGCCGTGGCTGAGTGAAATGGGATGCCGTGGCTGAGTGAAATGGGATGCCGTGGCTGAGTGAAATGGGATTCCGTGGCTGAGTGAAATGGGATGCCTTGGCTGAGTGAAATGGGTAGCAGTGACTGAGGGAAATGGGACGCAGTGACTGAGGGAAATGGGACGCAGTGGCTGAGTGAAATGGGACGCAGTGGCTGAGTGAAATGGGACGCAGTGACCGAGTGAAACGGGGTGCAGTGACTGAGTGAAATGGCAGGCAGTGACTGAGTGAAATGGGAGGCAGTGACTGAGTGAAATGGGAGGCAGTGACTGAGTGAAATGGGAGGCAGTGGCTGAGTGAAATGGGATGCAGTCACTGAGTGAAATGGGAGGCAGTGACTGAGTGAAATGGGAGGCAGTGGCTGAGTGAAATGGGATGCAGTCACTGAGTGAAATGGGATGCCGTGGCTGAGTGAAATGGGATGCAGTGACTGAGGGAAATGGGACGCAGTGGCTGAGTGAAATGGGACGCAGTGACCGAGTGAAACGGGGTGCAGTGACTGAGGGAAACGGGATACAGTGACTGAGTGAAATGGCAGGCAGTGACTGAGTGAAATGGGAGTCAGTGACTGAGTGAAATGGGAGTCAGTGACTGAGGGAAATGGGATGCAGTGACTGAGTGAAATGGCAGGCAGTGACTGAGTGAAATGGCAGGCAGTGACTGAGTGAAATGGGAGGCAGTGACTGAGTGAAATGGGAGGCCGTGGCTGAGTGAAATGGGATGCAGTGACTGAGGGAAATGGGATGCAGTGACTGAGGGAAATGGGACGCAGTGGCTGAGTGAAATGGGATGCGGTGGCTGAGTGAAATGGGATGCCGTGGCTGAGTGAAATGGGATGCCGTGGCTGAGTGAAATGGGATTCCGTGGCTGAGTGAAATGGGATGCCTTGGCTGAGTGAAATGGGTAGCAGTGACTGAGGGAAATGGGACGCAGTGACTGAGGGAAATGGGACGCAGTGGCTGAGTGAAATGGGACGCAGTGGCTGAGTGAAATGGGACGCAGTTACCGAGTGAAACGGGGTGCAGTGACTGAGTGAAATGGCAGGCAGTGACTGAGTGAAATGGGAGGCAGTGACTGAGTGAAATGGGAGGCAGTGACTGAGTGAAATGGGAGGCAGTGGCTGAGTGAAATGGGATGCAGTCACTGAGTGAAATGGGAGGCAGTGACTGAGTGAAATGGGAGGCAGTGGCTGAGTGAAATGGGATGCAGTCACTGAGTGAAATGGGATGCCGTGGCTGAGTGAAATGGGATGCAGTGACTGAGGGAAATGGGACGCAGTGGCTGAGTGAAATGGGACGCAGTGACCGAGTGAAACGGGGTGCAGTGACTGAGGGAAACGGGATACAGTGACTGAGTGAAATGGCAGGCAGTGACTGAGTGAAATGGGAGTCAGTGACTGAGTGAAATGGGAGTCAGTGACTGAGGGAAATGGGATGCAGTGACTGAGTGAAATGGCAGGCAGTGACTGAGTGAAATGGCAGGCAGTGACTGAGTGAAATGGGAGGCAGTGACTGAGTGAAATGGGAGGCCGTGGCTGAGTGAAATGGGATGCAGTGACTGAGGGAAATGGGATGCAGTGACTGAGGGAAATGGGACGCAGTGGCTGAGTGAAATGGGACGCAGTGACCGAGTGAAACGGGGTGCAGTGACTGAGGGAAACGGGATACAGTGACTGAGTGAAATGGCAGGCAGTGACTGAGTGAAATGGGAGTCAGTGACTGAGTGAAATGGGAGTCAGTGACTGAGGGAAATGGGAGGCAGTGACTGAGTTAAATGGGAGGCAGTGACTGAGTGAAATGGCAGGCAGTGACTGAGTGAAATGGGAGGCAGTGACTGAGTGAAATGGGAGGCAGTGGCTGAGTGAAATGGGAGTCAGTGACGGAGGAAAATGGGAGGCAGTGACTGAGTGAAATGGGAGGCAGTGACTGAGTGAAATGGGAGGCAGTGACTGAGTGAAATGGGAAGCAGTGACTGAGTGAAATGGGACGCAGTTACCGAGTGAAACGGGGTGCAGTGACTGAGGGAAACGGGATACAGTGACTGAGTGAAATGGCAGGCAGTGACTGAGTGAAATGGCAGGCAGTGACTGAGTGAAATGGGAGTCAGTGACTGAGTGAAATAGGAGTCAGTGACTGAGGGAAATGGGACGCAGTGGCTGAGTGAAATGGGACGCAGTGACCGAGTGAAACGGGGTGCAGTGGCTGATGGAAATGGCAGGCAGTGACTGAGTGAAATGGCAGGCAGTGACTGAGTGAAATGGCAGGCAGTGACTGAGTGAAATAGCAGGCAGTCACTGAGTGAAATGGGAGGCAGTGACTGAGTGAAATGGGATGCAGTGACTGAGTGAAATGGGATGCTGTGCCTCAGTGGAATGGGATGCAGTGACTGAGGGAAAGGTGATTCAGTTACTGTGGGAAATGGCAAGCTGTGACTGAGGAAAGGAGATGCAGTGACTGTGGGAAATGGGATGCAATGACGGAGGGAAATGGGACGCAGTGGCTGAGTGAAATGGGATGCCGTGTCTGTGGGAAACGGGATGCGGTGACTGTGGGGCATGTGATGCAGTGACTCAGGGAAATGGGATTCAGTGACTGCGTGAAATGGGATGCAGTGACAGAGTGAAATGGGATGCAGTGACTGAGATAAATGGGATGCAGTGACTGATGTAAATGGGATGCAGTGACTGATGTAAATGGGATGCAGTGACTGATGTAAATGGGATGCAGTGACTGAGGGAAAGGAGATGCAGTGACTGAGTGAAATGAGATGCAGTGACTGCGTGAAATGGGATGCAGTGACTGAGGGAATTGGGATGCAGCGGCTGAAGGAAAGGAGACGCAGTGACTTTGGGAAACGGGTTGCAGTGACTGAGTGAAATAGGATGCAGTGACTGAGTGAAATGCGATGCTGTGACTGAGTGAAATGGGGTGCAGTGACTGAGTGAAATGGGATGCCATGGCTGAGTGAAATGGGATGCAGTGACTGAGGGAAAGGTGATTCAGTTACTGTCGGAAATGGCAAGCTGTGACTGAGGAAAGGAGATGCAGTGACTGTGGGAAATGGGATGCAATGACGGAGGGAAATGGGACGCAGTGGCTGAGTGAAATGGGATGCCGTGTCTGTGGGAAACGGGATGCGGTGACTGTGGGGAATGTGATGCAGTGACTGAGGGAAATGGGATTCAGTGACTGCGTGAAATGGGATGCAGTGACTGAGATAAATGGGATGCAGTGACTGAGATAAATGGGATGCAGTGACTGATGTAAATGGGATGCAGTGACTGAGATAAATGGGATGCAGTGACTGATGTAAATGGAATGCAGTGACTGAGGGAAATGGGATGCAGTGACTGCGTGAAATGGGATGCAGTGACTGAGGGAATTGGGATGCAGCGGCTGAAGGAAAGGAGACGCAATGACTTTTGGAAACGGGTTGCAGTGACTGAGTGAAATAGGATGCAGTGATTGAGTGGAATGCGATGCAGTGACTGAGTGAAATGGGATGCAGTGACTGAGTGAAATGGGATGCAGTGACTGAGTGAAATGGGATGCAGTGACTGAGTGAAATGCGATGCTGTGACTGAGTGAAATGCGATGCTGTGACTGAGTGAAATGGGGTGCAGTGACTGAGTGAAATGGGATGCTGTGCCTCAGTGGAATGGGATGCAGTGACTGAGGGAAAGGTGATTCAGTTACTGTGGGAAATGGCAAGCTGTGACTGAGGAAAGGAGATGCAGTGACTCTGGGAAATGGGATGCAATGACGGAGGGAAATGGGCCACAGTGGCTGAGTGAAATGGGATGCCGTGTCTGTGGGAAACGGGATGCGGTGACTGTGGGGAATGTTATGCAGTGACTGAGGGAAATGGGATGCAGTGACTGCCTGAAATGGGATGCAGTGACAGCGTGAAATGGGATGCAGAGACTGAGATAAATGGGATGCAGTGACTGATGTAAATGGGATGCAGTGACTGAGATAATTGGGATGCAGTGACTGATGTAAATGGGATGCAGTGACTGAGGGAAAGGAGATGCAGTGCCTGTGGAAACGGGATGCTGCGACTGAGGGTAATGGGTTTGCAGTGACTGTGGGAAATGGGATGCAGTGACTGAGTGAAATGGGATGCAGTGGCTGAATGGAATGGGATGCAGGGACTGAGGGAAAGGTGATTCAGTGACTGTGGGAAATGGCAAGCTGTGACTGAGGAATGGAGATGCAGTGACTGTGGGAAATGGGACGCAATGATGGAGGGAAATGCGAGGCAGTGACTGAGTGAAATGGGATGCAGTGGCTCAGTGAAATGGGATGCAATCACTGAGTGAAATGGGATGCCGTGGCTGAATGGAATAGGATGCAGGGACTGAGGGAAATGGGATGCTGTGACTCAGTGGAATGGGATGCAGTGACTGAGGGAAAGGTGATTCAGTGACTGTGGGAAATGGGACGCAATGACGGAGGGAAATGGGACGCAGTGACTGAGTGAAATGGGACGCAGTGACTGAGTGAAATGGGATGCCGTGGCTGAGTGAAATGGGATGCGGTGGCTGAGTGAAATGGGATGCCGTGGCTGAGTGAAATGGGATGCCGTGGCTGAGTGAAATGGGATGCCGTGGCTGAGTGAAATGGGATTCCGTGGCTGAGTGAAATGGGATGCCTTGGCTGAGTGAAATGGGTAGCAGTGACTGAGGGAAATGGGACGCAGTGACTGAGGGAAATGGGACGCAGTGGCTGAGTGAAATGGGACGCAGTGGCTGAGTGAAATGGGACGCAGTGACCGAGTGAAACGGGGTGCAGTGACTGAGTGAAATGGCAGGCAGTGACTGAGTGAAATGGGAGGCAGTGACTGAGTGAAATGGGAGGCAGTGACTGAGTGAAATGGGAGGCAGTGGCTGAGTGAAATGGGATGCAGTCACTGAGTGAAATGGGAGGCAGTGACTGAGTGAAATGGGAGGCAGTGGCTGAGTGAAATGGGATGCAGTCACTGAGTGAAATGGGATGCCGTGGCTGAGTGAAATGGGATGCAGTGACTGAGGGAAATGGGACGCAGTGGCTGAGTGAAATGGGACGCAGTGACCGAGTGAAACGGGGTGCAGTGACTGAGGGAAACGGGATACAGTGACTGAGTGAAATGGCAGGCAGTGACTGAGTGAAATGGGAGTCAGTGACTGAGTGAAATGGGAGTCAGTGACTGAGGGAAATGGGATGCAGTGACTGAGTGAAATGGCAGGCAGTGACTGAGTGAAATGGCAGGCAGTGACTGAGTGAAATGGGAGGCAGTGACTGAGTGAAATGGGAGGCCGTGGCTGAGTGAAATGGGATGCAGTGACTGAGGGAAATGGGATGCAGTGACTGAGGGAAATGGGACGCAGTGGCTGAGTGAAATGGGATGCGGTGGCTGAGTGAAATGGGATGCCGTGGCTGAGTGAAATGGGATGCCGTGGCTGAGTGAAATGGGATTCCGTGGCTGAGTGAAATGGGATGCCTTGGCTGAGTGAAATGGGTAGCAGTGACTGAGGGAAATGGGACGCAGTGACTGAGGGAAATGGGACGCAGTGGCTGAGTGAAATGGGACGCAGTGGCTGAGTGAAATGGGACGCAGTTACCGAGTGAAACGGGGTGCAGTGACTGAGTGAAATGGCAGGCAGTGACTGAGTGAAATGGGAGGCAGTGACTGAGTGAAATGGGAGGCAGTGACTGAGTGAAATGGGAGGCAGTGGCTGAGTGAAATGGGATGCAGTCACTGAGTGAAATGGGAGGCAGTGACTGAGTGAAATGGGAGGCAGTGGCTGAGTGAAATGGGATGCAGTCACTGAGTGAAATGGGATGCCGTGGCTGAGTGAAATGGGATGCAGTGACTGAGGGAAATGGGACGCAGTGGCTGAGTGAAATGGGACGCAGTGACCGAGTGAAACGGGGTGCAGTGACTGAGGGAAACGGGATACAGTGACTGAGTGAAATGGCAGGCAGTGACTGAGTGAAATGGGAGTCAGTGACTGAGTGAAATGGGAGTCAGTGACTGAGGGAAATGGGATGCAGTGACTGAGTGAAATGGCAGGCAGTGACTGAGTGAAATGGCAGGCAGTGACTGAGTGAAATGGGAGGCAGTGACTGAGTGAAATGGGAGGCCGTGGCTGAGTGAAATGGGATGCAGTGACTGAGGGAAATGGGATGCAGTGACTGAGGGAAATGGGACGCAGTGGCTGAGTGAAATGGGACGCAGTGACCGAGTGAAACGGGGTGCAGTGACTGAGGGAAACGGGATACAGTGACTGAGTGAAATGGCAGGCAGTGACTGAGTGAAATGGGAGTCAGTGACTGAGTGAAATGGGAGTCAGTGACTGAGGGAAATGGGAGGCAGTGACTGAGTTAAATGGGAGGCAGTGACTGAGTGAAATGGCAGGCAGTGACTGAGTGAAATGGGAGGCAGTGACTGAGTGAAATGGGAGGCAGTGGCTGAGTGAAATGGGAGTCAGTGACGGAGGAAAATGGGAGGCAGTGACTGAGTGAAATGGGAGGCAGTGACTGAGTGAAATGGGAGGCAGTGACTGAGTGAAATGGGAAGCAGTGACTGAGTGAAATGGGACGCAGTTACCGAGTGAAACGGGGTGCAGTGACTGAGGGAAACGGGATACAGTGACTGAGTGAAATGGCAGGCAGTGACTGAGTGAAATGGCAGGCAGTGACTGAGTGAAATGGGAGTCAGTGACTGAGTGAAATAGGAGTCAGTGACTGAGGGAAATGGGACGCAGTGGCTGAGTGAAATGGGACGCAGTGACCGAGTGAAACGGGGTGCAGTGGCTGATGGAAATGGCAGGCAGTGACTGAGTGAAATGGCAGGCAGTGACTGAGTGAAATGGCAGGCAGTGACTGAGTGAAATAGCAGGCAGTCACTGAGTGAAATGGGAGGCAGTGACTGAGTTAAATGGGAGGCAGTGACTGAGGGGAATGGGATACAGTGACTGAGTGAAATGGCAGGCAGTGACTGAGTGAACTGGCAGGCAGTGACTGAGGGAAATGAGATGCAGTGACTGAGTGGAAGGAGATGCAGTGACTGTGGGAAATGGAATGCTGTGTCTGAGTGTAATGGGAAAAACTGTCTCAGTTCAATGAGATTCACTGTCTCAGTTAAATGGGATGCAGTGACTGAGTGAAATGGGATGCTCAGACTGAGTGAAGTGGGATGCTGTGACTTAGGGACATGGGATGCTGTGACTGAGGGTAATGCGATGCAGTGACTGAGGGAATGGAGATGCAGTGACTGTGGGAAATGGGTTGCAATGACTGAGTGAAATGGGATGCTGTGACAGAGGGAAAGGAGACGCACTGAATGTGGGAAATGGGATGCAGTGACTGAGTGAAATGGGGTGCAGTGACTGAGTGAAATGGGGTGCAGTGACTGAGTGATATGGGGTGCAGTGACTGAGTGAAATGGGGCGCAGTGACTAGTGAAATGAGATGCAGTGACTGACTGAAATGGGATGGAGTGACTGAGGAAAGGAGATGCATTGACGATGGGAAATGGGATGCAGTCACTGCGTGAAATGGGATGCAGTGACTGCGTGAAATGGGATGGAGTGACTGACTGAAATGGGATGGAGTGTCTGAGTGAAATGGGATGGAGTGCCTGAGTGAAATGGGATGGAGTGTCTGAGTGAAATGGGATGGAGTGTCTGAGTGAAATGGGATGGAGTGTCTGAGTGAAATGGGAGTCAGTGTCTGAGTGAAATGGGAGTCAGTGACTGAGTGAAATGGGAGTCAGTGACTGAGTGAAATGGGAATCAGTGACTGAGTGAAATGGGAGTCAGTGACTGAGTGAAATGGGAGTCAGTGACTGAGTGTAATGGGATGCAGTGACTCAGTGAAATGGGATGCAGTGGCTGAGTGTAATGGGATGCAGTGACTGAGTGTAATGGGATGCAGTGACACAGTGAAATGGGATGCAGTGGCTGAGGGAAATGGGAGGCAGTGACTGAGAGAAATGGGAGGCAGTGACTGAGGGAAATGGGAGGCAGTGACTGAGGGAAATGCGAGGCAGTGACTGAGGGAAATGGGACGCAGTGACTGAGGGAAATGGGAGGCAGTGACTGGGGGAAATGGGACGCAGTGGCTGAGTGAAATGGGACGCAGTTACTGAGTGAAATGGGATGCAGTGACTGAGGGCAATGGGATGCAGTGATTGAGGGAAATGGGATCAAGTGACTGAGTGAAATGGGATGCGGTGTCTGAGGGAAATGGAATGTGGTGACTGTTGGGAATAGGGTGCGGCGACTGATGGAAACGGATGCACTGTCTCAGCTGAATAGTACTCACTGTCTCCGTTAAATGGGATGCAGTGACTGAGGGACAGGAGATGCAGTGAATGTGGGAAATGGGATGCAGTGACTGAGGGAAATGGGATGCAGTGACTGACTGAAATGGGAGTGACTGAGTGAAATGGGATGCAATGACTGAGTGAAATGGGGATGCAATGACTGAGTGAAATGGGGATGCAGTGACTGAGGGAAATGAGATGCAGTGACTGAGGGAAATGAGATGCACTGACTGAGGGAAAGGAGATGTAGTGACTGTGGGAAATGGAATGCTGTGACTGAGGGTAATGGGATGCACCGTCTCAGTTCTGTGAGTTTCACTGTCTCACTTAAATGGGATGCAGTGACTGAGTGAAGTGGGATTTTCTGACTGAGTGAAATGGGATGCTGTGACTGAGGGAATGGAGATGCAGTGACTGAGGCGAAGGGGACGCAGTGACTGAGGGAAATGAGATGCAGTGACTGAGGGAAATGAGATGCAGTGACTGAGGGAAATGAGATGCAGTGACTGAGGGAAAGGAGATGTAGTGACTGTGGGAAATGGAATGGTGTGACTGAGGGTAATGGGATGCACCGTCTCAGTTCTATGAGTTTCACTGTCTCACTTAAATGGGATGCAGTGACTGAGTGAAGTGGGATTTTCTGACTGAGTGAAATGGGATGCTGTGACTGAGGGAATGGAGATGCAGTGACTGAGGCTAAGGGGACGCAGTGACTGAGTGAAATGGGATGCAGTGACTGAGTGAAATGGGAGGCAGTGACTGAGTGAAATGGGAGGCAGTGACTGAGTGAAATGGCAGTCAGTGACTGAGTGAAATGGCAGGCAGTGACTGAGTGAAATGGCAGGCAGTGACTGATGGAAATGGGATACTGTGACTGAGGGTAATGTGATGCAGTGACTGAGTGAAATGGGATGCAGTGACTGAGTGTATTGGGATGCAGTGACTGAGTGTATTGGGATGCAGTGACTGAGTGAAATGGGATGCCGTGACTGAGTGAAATGGGATGCGGTGACTGAGTGAAATGTGATGCGGTGACTGAGGGAAATGGAATGCGGTGATTGAGGGAAATGGAATGCGGTGATTGTGGGGAATAGGGTGCGGTGACTGAGGGAAATGGATGCACGATCCCAGTTGAATAGGATTCAATGTTTCCGTTAAATAGGATGTCGTGACTGAGTGAAATGGGATGCAGTGACTGAGTGAAATGGGATGCAGTGACTGAGTGAAATGGGATGCAGTGACTGAGTGAAATGGGTTGCAGTGGTTGAGTGAAATGGGATGCAGTGACTGAGGGAAAAGAGATGCAGTGACTGAGGGTAATGGGATGCACTGTCTCAGTTCAATGAGATTCACTGTCTCAGTTAAAAGGGACGCAGTGACTGAGTGAAATGGGAGGCAGTGACTGAGGGAAATGCGATGCAGTGCCTGAGCGAAATGCGATGCGGAGACTGAGGGAAATGAGATGCAGTGACTGAGGGAAATGAGATGCAGTGACTGTGGGGACATGGGATGCAGTGACTGGGGTAATGGGATGCAGTGACTGGGGTAATGGGATGCAGTGACTGGGGTAATGGGATGCAGTGGCTGAGTGAAATGGGATGCAGTGGCTGAGTGAAATGGGATGCAGTGGCAGAGTGAAATGGGATGCAGTGACTGAGGGACAGGAGATGCAGTGAATGTGGGAAATGGGATGCAGTGACTGAGGGAAATGGGATGCAGTGACTGACTGAAATGGGAGTGACTGAGTGAAATGGGATGCAATGACTGAGTGAAATGGGGATGCAATGACTGAGTGAAATGGGGATGCAGTGACTGAGGGAAATGGGGATGCAGTGACTGAGGGAAATGAGATGCAGTGACTGAGGGAAATGAGATGCACTGACTGAGGGAAAGGAGATGTAGTGACTGTGGGAAATAGAATGCTGTGACTGAGGGTAATGGGATGCACCGTCTCAGTTCTATGAGTTTCACTGTCTCACTTAAATGGGATGCAGTGACTGAGTGAAGTGGGATTTTCTGACTGAGTGAAATGGGATGCTGTGACTGAGGGAATGGAGATTCAGTGACTGAGGCGAAGGGGACGCAGTGACTGAGGGAAATGAGATGCAGTGACTGAGGGAAATGAGATGCAGTGACTGAGGGAAATAAGATGCAGTGACTGAGGGAAAGGAGATGTAGTGACTGTGGGAAATGGAATGCTGTGACTGAGGGTAATGGGATGCACCGTCTCAGTTCTATGAGTTTCACTGTCTCACTTAAATGGGATGCAGTGACTGAGTGAAGTGGGATTTTCTGACTGAGTGAAATGGGATGCTGTGACTGAGGGAATGGAGATGCAGTGACTGAGGCTAAGGGGACGCAGTGACTGAGTGAAATGGGATGCAGTGACTGAGTGAAATGGGATGCAGTGACTGAGTGAAATGGGAGGCAGTGACTGAGTGAAATGGGAGGCAGTGACTGAGTGAAATGGGATGCAGTGACTGAGTGAAATGGGAGGCAGTGACTGAGTGAAATGGCAGTCAGTGACTGAGTGAAATGGCAGGCAGTGACTGAGTGAAATGGCAGGCAGTGACTGATGGAAATGGGATACTGTGACTGAGGGTAATGTGATGCAGTGACTGAGTGAAATGGGATGCAGTGACTGAGTGTATTGGGATGCAGTGACTGAGTGTATTGGGATGCAGTGACTGAGTGAAATGGGATGCCGTGACTGAGTGAAATGGGATGCGGTGACTGAGTGAAATGGGATGCGGTGACTGAGGGAAATGGAATGCGGTGACTGAGGGAAATGGAATGCGGTGATTGTGGGGAATAGGGTGCGGTGACTGAGGGAAATGGATGCACGATCCCAGTTGAATAGGATTCAATGTTTCCGTTAAATAGGATGCAGTGACTGAGTGAAATGGGATGCAGTGACTGAGTGAAATGGGATGCAGTGACTGAGTGAAATGGGTTGCAGTGGCCCCCGCAGCCCTGACCCGCTCACTGCAACACTGCCCCCCGCAGCCCTGACCCGCTCACGCGGTCTGGCCGCCCGCAGCCCTGACCGGCTCACTGCGACACTGCCCCCCGCAGCCCTGACCCGCTCACTGCGACTTGCCCCCCGCAGCCCTGACCCGCTCACTGCGACTTGCCCCCCGCAGCCCTGACCCGCTCACTGCGACTTGCCCCCTGCAGTCCTGAACCGCTCAAAGCGACTTGGCCCCCGCAGCCCTCACCCGCTCACTGCGACACTGCCCCTCGCAGCCCTGACCCGCTCACTGCGACTTGCCCCCCCAGACCTCCCCGCTCACTGCGACCTGCCCCCTTCAGACCTGACCCGCTCACGGGGACCGGCCCACCACAGCCCTGACCCGCTGACTGCGACTTGCCCCCCGCAGCCCTGACCCGGTGAAAGGGACTGGCCCCCGAAGCCCTGACCAGTTCACAGGGACTGGACCCCCGCAACCCTCACGCGCTCACTGCGACACTGCCCCCCACAGACCTGACCCGCTCACTGCGACTTGCCCCACGCAGTCCTGACCCGCTCACTACGACTTGCCCCCCGCAGCCCTGACCCGCTCTGGGGGACCGGCCCCCCGCAGCCTTGACCCGCTCACTGCGACTTGCCCCCCCACATCCCTGACCCGCTCACTGCGACTTGCCCCGCTCAGTCCTGTCCCGCACACTGCGACTTGCCCCCGCAGCCCTGACCCGCTCAGGGGGACCGGCCCCCCGCAGCCCTGACCCGCTCACTGCGACTTGCCCCCCGCAGCCCTGACCCGCTCACTGCGACTTGCCCCCCACAGCCCTGACCCGCTCACTGCGACTTGCCCCCCGCAGCCCTGACCCGCTCACTGCGACTTGCCCCCCGCAGCCCTCACCCGCTCACTGCGACACTGCCCCTCGCAGCCCTGACCCGCTCAATGCGACTTGCCCCCCCAGACCGCCCCGCTCACTGCGACCTGCCCCCTTCAGACCTGACCCGCTGACAGGGACTGGCCCCCCGCAACCCTCACCCGCTCACTGCGACTTGCCCCCCACAGCCCTGACCCGCACTGGGGGACCGGCCCCCCGCAGCCCTGACCCGCTCACGGCGACACTGCCCCTCGCAGCCCTGACCTGCTCACTGCGACTTGCCCCCCCACAGCCCTGACCCGCTCACTGCAACTTGCCCCCCTCAGACGTGACCCGCTCACTGCGACTTGCCCCCCGCAGTCCTGACCCGCTCACTGCGACTTGCCCCCCGCAGTCCTGACCCGCTCACTGCGACTTGCCCCGCGCAGTCCTGTCCCGCTCACTGCGACTTGCCCCCCCAGACCTCCCCGCTCACTGCGACTTGCCCCCTGCAGCCCTGACTTGCTCCCTGCGACTTAGCCCCCGCAGATGTGGCCTGCTCACTGCGACTTGCCCCCGCAGCCCTGACCCGCTCACGGGGACCGGCCCCCCACAGCCCTGACCCGCTCACTGAGACTTGCCCCCCGCAGCCCTGACCCGCTCAGGGGGCTTGCCCCCCGCAGTCCTGACCTGCTCACTGCCACCTGCCCCCCGCAGTCCTGACCCGCTGACAGGGACTTGGCCCCGCAGCCCTGACCCGCTCAGAGGGACTGGCCCCCGCAGCCCTGACCCGCTCACAGGGACCGGCCCCCCCGCAGCCCTGACCCGCTCACTGCGACACTGCCCCCTGCAGCCCTGACCCGCTCACTGCAACTTGCCGCCCGCAGCTCTGACCCGCTCACATGGACTGGCCCCCGCAGCCCTTACGCGCTCACTCGGACACTGCCCCCTGCAGCCCTGGCCCACTCCCTGCGACCCGCCCCCCGCAGCCCTGACCCGCTGACAGGGACCGGCCCCCCGCAGCCCTGACCTGCTCACTGCGACACTGCCCCCTGCAGCCCTGACCCGCTCACTGCGACCTGCCCCCTGCAGCCCTGACCCGCTCACTGCGACTTGCCCCCCGCAGCCCTGACCCGCTCACTGCGACACTGTCCCCCGCAGCCCTGACCCGCTCACTGCGACACTGTCCCCCGCAGCCCTGACCCGCTCACTGCGACTTGCCCCCCGCAGCCCTGACCCGCTCACGGGGACTGGCCCCCCACAGCCCTGACCCGCTCACTGAGACTTGCCCCCCGCAGCCCTGACCCGGTGAAAGGGACTGGCCCCGACAGCCCTTGCCCGCTCACTGCGACTTGCCCCCCGCAGCCCTGACCCGCTCACTGCGACTTGCCCCCCGCAGCCGTGACCCGCTCACTGCGACTTGCCCCCCGCTGCCGTGACCCGCTCAGGGGGACCGTCCCCCGCAGCCGTGACCCGCTCAGGGGGACCGTCCCCCGCAGCCCTGACACTCTCACTACGACACTGCCCCCAACAGCCCTGACCAGCTCACTACGACTTGCCCCCCGCAGCCCTGTCACGCTCACTGCGACTGGCCCCCCGCAGCCCTATCCCGCTCACTGCGACCTGTCCCCCGCAGCCCTGACCCGCTCAGGGGGCCCGGACCCCCGCAGCCCTGACCCGCTCACTGCGACTTGCCCCCCGCAGCCCTGACCCGCTCACAGGGACTGGCCCCCCGCAACCCTGACCCGCTCACTGCGACTTGCTTGCCGCAGACCTGACCCGCTCACTGCGACTTGCCCCCCGCAGACCTGACCCGCTCACAGGGACTTGCCCCCCGCAGTCCTGACCTGCTCACTGCCACCTGCCCCCCGCAGTCCTGACCCGCTGACAGGGACTTGGCCCCGCAGCCCTGACCCGCTCAAAGGGATTGGCCCCCGCAGCCCTGACCCGCTCACAGGGACCGGCCCCCCGCAGCCCTGACCCGCTCACTGCGACACTGCCCCTTGCAGCCCTGACCCGCTCACTGCAACTTGCCGCCCGCAGCTCTGACCCGCTCACATGGACTGGCCCCCGCAGCCCTTACGCGCTCAATCGGACACTGCCCCCTGCAGCTCTGGCCCACTCCCTGCGACCCGCCCCCCGCAGCCCTGACCCGCTGACAGGGACCGGCCCCCCGCAGCCCTGACCCGCTCACTGCGACACTGCCCCCTGCAGCCCTGACCCGCTCACTGCGACCTGCCCCCTGCAGCCCTGACCCGCTCAGGGGGACCGGCCCCCCACAGCCCTGACCCGCTCACTGCGACACTGTCCCCCGCAGCCCTGACCCGCTCACTGCGACTTGCCCCCCGCAGCCCTGACCCGCTTACGGGGACCGGCCCCCCACAGCCCTGACCCAGTGAAAGGGACTGGCCCCGACAGCCCTTGCCCGCTCACTGCTACTTGCCCCCCGCAGCCCTGACCCGCTCAGGGGGACCGCCCCCCGCAGCCTTGACCCGCTCACTGAGACTTGCCCCCCGCAGCCTTGACCCGCTCTCTGCGACTTGCCCCCCCAGACCTCCCTGCTCACTGCGACCTGCCCCCTTCAGACCTGACCCGCTGACAGGGACTGGCCCCCCGCAACCCTCACCCGCTCACTGCGACTTGCCACCCACAGCCCTGACCCGCTCTGGGGGACCGGCCCCCCGCAGCCCTGACCCGCTCACGGCGACACTGCCCCTCGCAGCCCTGACCCGCTCACTGCGACTTGCCCCCCGCAGACGTGACCCGCTCACTGCGACTTGCCCCCCGCAGTCCTGACCCGCTCACTGTGACTTGCCCCGCGCAGTCCTGTCCCGCTCACTGCGACTTGCCCCCCCAGACCTCCCCGCTCACTGCGACTTGCCCCCTGCAGCCCTGACCCGCTCCCTGCGACTTAGCCCCCGCAGATGTGGCCTGCTCACTGCGACTTGCCCCCGCAGCCCTGACTGGCTCACGGGGACCGGCCCCCCACAGCCCTGACCCGCTCACTGAGACTTGCCCCCCGCAGCCCTGACCCGCTCAGGGGGCTTGGCCCCCGCAGCCCTGACCCGCTCAGAGGTACTGGCCCCCGCAGCCCTGACCCGCTCGGAGGGACTGGGCCCCGCAGCCCTGACCCGCTCACTGCGACTTGCCCCCCGCAGACCTGACCCTCTCGCTGTGACTTGCCCCCCGCAGCCCTGACCCGCTGACAGGGACTTGCCCCCACAGCCCTGACCCGCTCACTGCGACACTGCCCCCCACAGCCCTGACCCGCTCACTGCGACTTGCCCCCCCAGACCTCCCCGCTCACTGCGACCTGCCCCCCACAGCCCTGACCCGCTCACTGCGACTTGCTCCCCGCAGTCCTGTCCCGCTGACAGGGACTGGCCCCCGCAGCCCTGACCCGCTCAGAGGGACTGGCCCCCGCAGCCCTGACCCGCTCACTGCGACTTGCCCCCCGCAGCCCTGACCCGCTCGCTGCGACTTGCCCCCCGCAGCCCTGACCCGCTCACTGCGACTTGCCCCCCGCAGCCCTGACCTGCTCACTGCGACTTGACCCCCGCAGCCCTGACCCGCTCAGAGGGCCTGCCCCCGCAGCCCTGATCCGCTCACTGCGACTGGCTCCCCGCAGCCCTGACCCGCTCACTGCGACTCGCACCCCCCCCCGCAGCCCTGACCCGCTCACTGCACCTTTCCCACCGCAGTCCTGTCCCCCTGACAGGGACTTGCCCCCTGCAGACCTGACCCGCTTACTGCGACTTGCCCTCGGCAGTGCTCACCCGCTTAGGGGGACCGGCCCCCCGCAGCCCTGACCTGCTCAGGGGGACTGGCCCCCCGCAGCCCAGACCTGCTCACGGGGACCGGACCCCGCAGCCCTGACCCGCTCACTGCATCCTGCCCCCCTGCAGTCCTGTCCCGCTGACAGGGACCTGCACCCCCGCAGCCCTGACCCGCTCACAGCGACTGGCCCCCGCAGGCCTTACCCGCTCACAGGGACTGGCCCCCCACAGCCCTGACCCACTCACTACGACATTGCCCCCCGCACCCAAGACCCGTTCACTGCAACTTGCCTTCCGCAGACCTGTCCCACTCAGAGGGACTGGCCCCCGCAGCACTGACCCGCTCACTGCGCTTTGCCCCCCGCAGCCCTGACCCACTCACTGCGACTTGCCCCCCGCAATCCTGACCCGCTGACGGGGACTTGCCCCTTGCAGTCCTGTCCCACTCACTGCCACTTGTCCCCGCAGCCCAGACCCGCTCACAGGGACTGGCCCCCAGCAGCCCTGACCCGCTCACTGCGACTTGCCCCCCGCAGCCCTGAACCGCTCACTGCGACTTGCCCCCCGCAATCATGACCCGCTCACTGCGACTTGCCCCCCGCAGCCCTGACCCGCTCAGAGGGACTGGCCCCCGCAGCCCTGACGCGCTCAGAGGGCTTGGCCCCCGCAGCCCTGACCCGCTCAGAGGGACTGGCCCCCGCAGCCCTAACCCGCTCAGAGGGGCTGACCCCGCAGCCCTGACCCGCTCAGAGGGACTGGCCCCCCCTGCCCTGACCCGCTCACTGCGACTTGCCCCCCGCAGTCCTGACCCGCTGACAGGGACTTGCCCCCGCAGCCCTGACCCGCTCACTGCGACTGGCCGCCCGCAGCACTGACCTGCTCACTGCAACTTGCCCCCCTCAGCCCCTGACCCACTCACTGCGACCTGCCCCCCGCAGAACTGACCCGCTCACTGCGTCCTGCCCCCGGCAGCCCTGTCCCGCTCAGGGGTACCGGCCCAACGCAGCCGTGACCCGCTCCCGGGGACCGGCCCTGCGCCGCCCTGACCCGCTCACTGCGACCTGCCCCCACAGCCCTGACCCGCTCAGAGGGACTGTGCCCCGCAGCCCTGACCCGCTCAGAGGGACTGACACCGCAGCCCTGACCCGCTCAGAGGGACTGGCCCCCGCAGCCCTGACCCGCTCACTGCGACACTGCCCTCCGCAGCCCTCACCCACTCACAGGGACTGGCCCCCGCACCATGACCCGCTCACAGCAGCCCTGACCCGCTCACTGCGACACTGCCCCCCGCAGCCCTGACCCGCTCAGTGCGACACTGCCCCCCGCAGCCCTGACCCGCTCCTGCGACTTGCCCCCCACAGCCCTGACCCGCTCACTGCAACTTGCCCCCCGCAGTCCTGTCCCGCTGACAGGGACTGGTCCCCGCAGCCCTGACCCGCTCACTGCGACACTGCCCCCCCGCAGTCCTGACCCACTCACTGCGACTGGCCACCCGCAGCCCTGACCCGCTCACTGCGACTTGCCCCCCGCAGCCCTGACCCGCTCACTGCGACTTGCCCCCCGCAGCCCTGACCCAATCACAGGGACTGGCTCCCGCACCCGTGACCCGCTCACAGGGACTGGCCCGCCGCAGCCCTGACTCGCTCACAGGGACTGGCCCCCCGCAACCCTGACCTGCTCTACTGCGACTTGCCCCCCGCCGACCTGACCCGCTCCTTGCGACTTGCCCCCCGCAGCCCTTATCCGCTCACAGCGACTGGCCCCCGCAGCCCTGACCCGCTCATTTCAACTTGCCCCCCGCAGTCCTGTCCCGCTGACAGGCACTTGCCCCCGCAGCCCTGACCCGCTCACTGCGACTGGCCCCCTGCAGCCCTGACCCGCTCACAGGGACTTGCCCCCCGCAGTCCTGACCTGCTCACTGCCACCTGCCCCCCGCAGTCCTGACCCGCTGACAGGGACTTGGCCCCGCAGCCCTGACCCGCTCAAAGGGACTGGCCCCTGCAGCCCTGACCCGCTCACAGGGATCGGCCCCCCGCAGCCCTGACCCGCTCACTGCGACACTGCCCCCTGCAGCCCTGACCCGCTCACTGCAACTTGCCGCCCGCAGCTCTGACCCGCTCACATGGACTGGCCCCCGCAGCCCTTACGCGCTCACTCGGACACTGCCCCCTGCAGCCCTGGCCCACTCCCTGCGACCCGCCCCCCGCAGCCCTGACCCGCTGACAGGGACCGGCCCCCCGCAGCCCTGACCCGCTCACTGCGACACTGCCCCCTGCAGCCCTGACCCGCTCACTGCGACCTGCCCCCTGCAGCTCTGACCCGCTCAGGGGGACCGGCCCCCCACAGTCCTGACCCGCTCACTGCGACACTGTCCCCCGCAGCCCTGACCCGCTCACTGCGACTTGCCCCCCGCAGCCCTGACCCGCTCACGGGGACCGGCCCCCCACAGCCCTGACCCGCTCACTGAGACTTGCCCCCCGCAGCCCTGACCCGGTGAAAGGGACTGGCCCCGACAGCCCTTGCCCGCTCACTGCTACTTGCCCCCCGCAGCCCTGACCCGCTCAGGGGGACCGCCCCCCCGCAGCCTTGACCCGCTCACTGCGACTTGCCCCCCCAGACCTCCCTGCTCACTGCGACCTGCCCCCTTCAGACCTGACCCGCTGACAGGGACTGGCCCCCCGCAACCCTCACCCGCTCACTGCGACTTGCCCCCCACAGCCCTGACCCGCTCTGGGGGACCGGCCCCCCGCAGCCCTGACCCGCTCTGGGGGACCGGCCCCTCGCAGCCCTGACCCGCTCACTGCGACTTGCCCCCCCACAGCCCTGACCCGCTCACTGCGACTTCCCCCCCGCAGACGTGACCCGCTCACTGCGACTTGCCCCCCGCAGTCCTGACCCGCTCACTGCGACTTGCCCCCCGCAGTCCTGACCCGCTCACTGCGACTTGCCCCGCGCAGTCCTGTCCCGCTCACTGCGACTTGCCCCCCCAGACCTCCCCGCTCACTGCGACTTGCCCCCTGCAGCCCTGACCCGCTCCCTGCGACTTAGCCCCCACAGATGTGGCCTGCTCACTGCGACTTGCCCCCGCAGCCCTGACCGGCTCACGGGGACCGGCCCCCCACAGCCCTGACCCGCTCACTGAGACTTGCCCCCCGCAGCCCTGACCCGCTCAGGGGGCTTGGCCCCCGCAGCCCTGACCCACTCAGAGGTACTGGCCCCCGCAGCCCTGACCCGCTCGGAGGGACTGGCCCCCGCAGCCCTGACCCGCTCACTGCGACTTGCCCCCCGCAGACCTGACCCTTTCGCTGTGACTTGCCCCCCGCAGCCCTGACACACTCACTGCGACTTGCCCCCCGCAGTCCTGACCCGCTCACTGCGACTTGCCCCGCGCAGTCCTGTCCCGCTCACTGCGACTTGCCCCCCTCAGCCCTGACCCGCTCACTGCGACCTGCCCCCCGCAGAACTGACCCGCTCACTGCGACCTGCCCCCGGCAGCCCTGTGCCGCTCAGGGGGACCGGCCCCCCGCAGCCGTTACCCTCTCCCGGGGACCGGCCCCGCGCAGCCCTGACCCGCTCAGAGGGACTGTGCCCCGCAGCCCTGACCCGCTCAGAGGGACTGGCCCCCGCAGCCCTGACCCGCTCAGAGGGACTGGCCCCCGCAGCCCTGACCCGCTCACTGCGACACTGCTCCCCCGCAGCCCAGATTCGCTCACGTGGACTGGCCCCCCGCAGCCCTGACCCGCTCACTGCGACACTGCCCCCCGCAGCCCTGACCCGCTCACTGCGACACTGCCCCCCGCAGCCCTAACCCGCTCACAGGGACCGTCCCCCGCAGCCCTAACCCGCTCACAGGAACCGGCCCCCTCAGCCCTGACCCGCTCACAGGGACTGGCCCCCGCACCATGACCCACTCACATGGACTGGCCGCCGCAGCCCTGACCCGCTCAGTGCGACACTGCTCCCCGCAGCCCTGACCCGCTCCCTGCGACTTGCCCCCCACAGCCCTGACCCGCTCCCTGCGACTTGCCCCCCACAGCCCTGACCCGCTCCCTGCGACTTGCCCCCCGCAGCCCTGACCCGCTCACAGTGACTTGCCCCCGCAGCCCTGACACTCTCACTGCGACCTGCCCCCCACAGCCCTGACCCGCTCAGGGGGACCGGCCCCCCGCAGCCCTGACCCGCTCACTGCGACTTGCCCCCCGCAGTCCTGTCCCGCTGACAGGGACTGGCCCCCACAGCCCTGACCCGCTCAGAGGGACTGGCCCCCGCAGCCCTGACCCGCTCACTGCGACACTGCCCCCCGCAGCCCTGACCCGCTCACTGCGACTTGCCCCCCCAGACCTCCCCGCTCACTGCGACCTGCCCCCCACAGCCCTGACCCGCTCACTGCGACTTGCCCCCCGCAGCCCTGACCCGCTCACTGCGACACTGCCCCCTGCAGCCCTGACCCGCTCACTGCGACTTGCCCCCTGCAGCCCTGACCCGCTCAGAGGGCCTGCCCCCGCAGCCCTGACCCGCTCACTGCGACTGGCTCCCCGCAGCCCTGACCCGCTCACTGCGCCTTTCCCACCGCAGTCCTGTCCCCCTGACAGGGACTTGCCCCCTGCAGACCTGACCCGCTTACTGCGACTTGCCCCCGGCAGTGCTCACCCGCTCAGGGGGACCGGCCCCCCGCAGCCCTGACCTGCTCAGGGGGACTGGCTCCCCGCAGCCCAGACCTGCTCACGGGGACCGGACCACGCAGTCCTGACCCGCTCACTGCATCCTGCCCCACTGCAGTCCTGTCCCGCTGACAGGGACCTGCACCCCCGCAGCCCTGACCCGTTCACAGCCACTGGCCCCCGCAGGCCTTACCCGTTCACAGGGACTGGCCCCCCACAGCCCTGACCCACTCACTACGACATTGCCCCCCGCACCCAAGACCCGTTCACTGCGACTTGCCCCCCGCAGCCCTGACTCGCTGACAGGGACTGGCCCCCGCAGCCCTGTCCCGCTGACAGGGTCCTGCCCCCCTGCAGTCCTGTCCCGCTGACAGTGACATGCCCTCGCAGCCCTGACCCGCTCACAGGGACTGGCCCTCGCAGCCCTGACCCGCTCACAGGGACTGGCCCTCGCAGCCCTGACCCGCTCACAGGGACTGGCCCTCGCAGCCCTGACCCGCTCACAGGGACTGGCCCTCGCAGCCCTGACCCGCTCACAGGGGCTGGCCCCCCGCAGCCCTGAGCCGCTCACTGCGACTTGCCCCCCGCAGCCCTTACCCGCTCAGAGGCCTGCCCCCGCAGCCCTGACCCGGTCACAGGGATTGGCCCCCCTCAGCCCTGACCCGGTGACAGGGACTGGCCCCCACAGCCCTGACCCGCTCACTGCGGCTTGCCCCCCGCAGTCCTGTCCCGCTGACAGGGACTTGCCCCCGCAGCGCTGACCCGCTCACAGCGACACTGCCCCCCGCAGCCCTGACGCGCTCACTTCGACTTGCCCCCCGCAGACCTGACACGCTTGCTGCGATTTGACCCCCGCAGTCCTGTCCCGCTGACAGGGACAGGCCCCTGCAGCACTAACCCGCTGACAGGGACTTGCCTCCCGCAGCCCTGACCCGCTCACTGCGACTTGCCCCCCGCACTCCTGACCCGCTCACTGCGACCTGCCCCCCGCAGTCCTGACCCGCTCACTGCAAATGGCCCCCGCAGCCCTGACCCGGTCACTGCGACCTGCCCCCCGCAGCCCTGACCTGCTCACACCGCCCTGCCCCCCGAAGCCCTGACCCGCTCACAGCGATTTGCCCCCTGCAGTCCTTTCGCGCTCACAGGGACTGTCCCCCGCAGCTCTGACCCGCTCATAGCGACTGTCCCCCGCAGCTCTGACCCGCTCATAGCGACTGTCCCCCGCAGCCCTGATCCGCTCACAGGGACTGTCCCCCGAAGCCCTGACCCGCTCACAGGGACTGTCCCCCGCAGCCCTGACCCGCTCACAGGGACTGTCCCCCGCAGACCTGACCCGCTCACAGGGACTGGCCCCCTGCAGTCCTGACCCGCTCACAGGGACTGGCCCCCTGCAGTCCTGACCCGCTCACAGTGATTTGCCCCCGCAGCCCTGACCCGCTCACACCGATTTGCCCCCTGCAGTCCTGTCCCGCTGACAGAGACTTGCCCCCGCAGCCCTGAGCATCTCACAGGGACTGGCCCCCGCAGCCCTGACCCGCTCACAGGGACTGGAACCCGCAGGCCTGTTCCGCTCACAGCAATTTGCCCCCTGCAGTCCTTTCGCTCTCACAGCGGCTGGCCCCCGCAGCCCTGACCCGCTCACAGCGACTTGCCCCCCGCAGCCCTGTCCTGCTGACAGCGACTTGTCCCTGCAGCCCTCACCCGCTCACAGGGACTGGCCCTCGCATTCCTGTCGCTCTCACAGCGGCTGGCCCCCGCAGCCCTGACCCGCTCACTGCGACTTACCCCCGCAGTCCTGTCCCGCTGACAGGGACTGGCCCCTGCAGCCCTGACCCGCTGACAGGGACTGGCCCCCGCAGCCGTGACCCGCTCACAGGGACTGGCCCCCGCAGCCCTGACCCGGTGAAAGGGACTGGCCCCCACAGCCCTGACCCGCTCACTGCGACACTGCCCCCCGCAGCCTTGACCCACTCACTGCGACTTGTCCCCCGCAGCCGTGACCCGCTCACTGGGACTGGCCCCCACAGGCCTGACCTGCTCACAGGGACTGGCCCGCCGCAGCCCTGACCCGCTCACAGGGACTGGCCCCCGCAGCCGTGACCCGCTCACAGGGACTGGCCCCCACAGCCCTGACCTGCTCACAGGGACTGGCCCGCCGCAGCCCTGACTCGCTCACAGGGACTAGCCACCCACAGCTCTGACCCGCTCTCTGCGACCTGCCCCCCTGCGGTCCAGTCCCGCTGACAGAGACCTGCCCCCCTGCAGTCCAGTCCCGCTGACACTGACATGCCCCCGCAGCCCTGACCCACTCACTGCGACTTGCCCCCTGCACTCCTGTCCCGCTGACATGGACTTGCCCCTGCAGCCCTGTCCCGCTCACTGCGACTTTCCGCCCGCAACCCTGAACCGCTGACTGCGACTTGCACCCCGCAGCCCTGACCCGCTCACTGCGACTTGCCCTCTGCAGCCCTGACCCGCTCACAGGGACTGGCCCCCGCAGCCGTGACCCGTTCACAGGGACTGGCCCCCACAGACCTGACCCGCTCTCAGGGACTGGCCCGCCGCAGCCCTGACCCGCTCACTGCAACCTGCCCCCCCGCAGTCCTGACCCGCTCACTGCAAATGGCCCCCGCAGCCCTGACCCGGTCACTGCGACCTGCCCCCCGCAGCCCTGACCCGCTCACTCCGTCCTGCCCCCCGAAGCCCTGACCCGCTCACTGCGACACTTCCCAACCGCAGACGTGACCCGCTCACTGGTACTTGCCCCCCGCAGCTCTGACCCGCTCAGAGGGACGGCCCCCGCAGCCCTGACCCGCTCACTGCGTCTTCCCCCCGCAGACCTGACCCTCTCACTGCGACTTGCCCCCCGCAGCCGTGACCCGCTCACTGCGACCTGCCCCCCGCAGCCCTGACCCGCTCACTGCGACCTGCCCCCCGCAGCCCTGACCCGCTCACTGCGACTTGCCCCCCGCAGTCCTGACCCGGTGACAGGGACTGACCCCACAGCCCTGACCCGCTCACTGCAACCTGCCCCGCTGCTGTCCTGTCCCGCTGCAAGGGACATGCCCCGCGCAGCCCTGACCTCCTCACTGCGACCTGCCCCCCACAGCCCTGACCCGCTCACTGCGACTTGCCCCCCGCAGTCCTGACCCGGTGACAGGGACTGACCCCACAGCCCTGACCCGCTCACTGCAACCTGCCCCGCTGCTGTCCTGTCCCGCTGCAAGGGACATGCCCCGCGCAGCCCTGACCTCCTCACTGCGACCTGCCCCCCACAGCCCTGACCCGCTCACTGCGACTTGCCCCCCGCAGTCCTGACCCGGTGACAGGGACTGACCCCACAGCCCTGACCCGCTCACTGCAACCTGCCCCCCTGCTGTCCTGTCCCGCTGAAAGGGACATGCCCCGCGCAGCCCTGACCTCCTCACTGCGACTTGCCCCCAGCAGTCCTCACCCGCTGCTAGGGACCTGCCCCTTGCAGTCCTGTCCCGCTGACAGGGACTTGGCCCGCGCAGCCCTGACCTCCTCACTGCGACTTGCCCCCCGCAGTCCTGACCCGCTCACTGCAATTGGCCCCCGCAGCCCTGACCCGGTCACTGCAAATGGCCCCCGCAGCCCTGACCCGGTCACTGCGACTTGCCCCCCACAGTCCTGACCCGCTCACTCCGACCTGCCCCCCGAAGCTCTGACCCTCTCACTGCGACACTGCATCCCGCAGCCTTGACCTGCTCACAGGTACTTGCCCCCCGCAGCTCTGACCCGCTCAGAGGGACGGCCGCCGCAGCCCTGACCCGCTCACTGCGACTGTCCACCTGCAGCCCTGACCCGCTCAGTGCGACACTGCCCCCCGCAGCCCTGACCCGCTCCCTGCGACTTGCCCCCCACAGCCCTGACCCGCTCCCTGCGACTTGCCCCCCGCAGCCCTGACCCGCTCACAGTGACTTGCCCCCGCAGCCCTGACCCGCTCACTGCGACTGGCCCCCCGCAGCCTTGACCCGCTGACTGCGCCTTGCCCCCCGCAGCCCTGACCCGCTCACTGCGACTTGCCCCCCGCAGACCTGACCCGCTCACTGCGACGTGCCCCCGACAGTCCTCACCCGCTCAGGGGGACCGGCGCCCCGCAGCCCTGACCCGCTCACGGGGACCAGCCCCCCGCAGCCCTTACCCGCTCACTGCGACCTGCCCCCCTGCAGTGCTGTCCCGCTGACAGGGACCTGCCCCCTTGCTGTCCTGTCCCGCTGACAGGGACATGCCCCCGCAGCCCTGACCCGCTCACAGGGACTGGCCCCCGCAGCCCTTACCCGCTCACAGGGACTTGCCCCTGCAGCCCTGACCCTCTCGCTTCGACTTGCCCCCCGCAGCCCTGACCCGCTCACTGCGACTTGCTCCCCGCAGACCTGACCCGCTCACTGCGATTTGACCCCCGCAGTCCTGACCCGCTCACTGCTACTTACCCCAGCAGTCCTGTCCCGCTGACAGGGACAGGCCCCTGCAGCACTAACCCGCTGACAGGGACTGGCCCCCGCAGCTCTGACCCGCTCAGAGGGACGGCCCCCGCCGCCCTGACCCGCTCACTGCGTCTTCCCCCCGCAGACCTGACCCGCTCACAGTGATTTGCCCCCGCAGCCCTGACCCGCTCACACCGATTTGCCCCCTGCAGTCCTGTCCCGCTGACAGGGACTTGCCCCCGCAGCCCTGACCCGCGCACGGGGACTGGCCCCCGCAGCCCTGTTCCGCTCACAATGACTTGCCACCCGCAGCCCTGACCCGCTCACAGCGACTTGTCCCCCGCAGCCCTGTCCCGCTGACAGGGACTTGCCCCCGCAGCCCTGTCCCACTCACAGGGACTTGCCCCCGCAGCCCTGACCCGCTCATAGGGACTGGCCCCCTGCAGCCCTGTCCCGCTCACAGCGATTTGCCCCCAACTGTCCTTTCGCGCTCATAGGGACTGGCCCCCGCTGCTCTGACCCGCTCATAGCGACTGTCCCCCGCAGCCCTGATCCGCTCACAGGGACTGTCCCCCGCAGCCCTGACCCGCTCACAGGGACTGTCCCCCGCAGCCCTGACCCGCTCACAGGGACTGTCCCCCGCAGCCCTGACCCGCTCACAGGGACTTGCCCCCGCAGCCCTGACCCGCTCATAGGGACTGGCCCCCTGCAGCCCTGTCCCGCTCACAGCGATTTGCCCCCAACTGTCCTTTCGCGCTCATAGGGACTGGCCCCCGCAGCTCTGACCCGCTCATAGCGACTGTCCCCCGCAGCCCTGATCCGCTCACAGGGACTGTCCCCCGCAGCCCTGACCCGCTCACAGGGACTGTCCCCCGCAGCCCTGACCCGCTCACAGGGACTGTCCCCCGCAGCCCTGTCGCTCTCACAGCGGCTGGCCCCCGCAGCCCTGACCCGCTCACTGCGACTTGCCCCCGCAGCCCTGTCCCGCTGACAGCGACTTGCCCCTCCTTCCTGATCTGCTCACAGGCACTTGTCCCCTCCGTCCTAACCCGCTCACATCGACTTGTCCCCTCTTTCCTGTCCCGCTCACAGCGTCCTGCTTCCCATCCCTCTTGCACAGGTCACCCCTTGCTCAGAAACGGTCCCAATTATCCATGAACCGGAAACCCTGCCCCCTGTGCCAGCTCCTTCACCATGCATTCATCTCACCTATCTTTCTATGACTTAGCTCACTCACACGTGGCACTCATGGCAACCCATAAATTATTACCCTCTGGGTCCTGCCTTTCAGCCTCTTTGCTAACTCCTAGCACATAGTCTGCAGGATGTCATCTCTCTTTCTGCCTATGTCATTGGTACCAACGTGCACAGTGGCCTCTGGCTGCTCACCCTCCCCTTTAAGAATTTGTTGCAACCACTCAGAGATGCCCTTGACCTTGCACCAGGGAAGCAACACGCGGCCCTGGTGTCTCAAATGTGGCGACAGAATCTTTGCCCCCAACGAATGAGTCTTCAACCACACTCGCTCACTTGGATTTGCCTTACTCTGTCCCACAGCAGGGTGGTTTGCACGATGGACCTGGCTACTGCTGATTATATAACTGACCCAGTTTAGTTTTAGATCAGTGTTAACCTTGGTTTAGTGGATAGCCAAGCACCTCAGTAGTCGACAATACAGGAGAAATACATTCTTAAGCTGACAGATTCTGTGACAGTCAAGGACAAGCACTGAATTGTTCTGACCTCATTTCCAACACCTGGCCCGTAGCCTTGCATGGCTTGGATTGCACTTGCACATTTAAAAAAAATAAATGTAACGATGATGTGAGGGTAAGGACATGGAATTTTTTTGATATGGTCATATTCTCTCTTGTTGGAGCTGATTGCTGCTTAGCACTTGTATGGTGCAAATGTAACTTATCCTTTATCAGGCCAACCCTGATCGTTGTCCAAGTCTCACTGTATTTTCTCATCATTGACTTAATTTTGGTTCGGCCCAACAGTGTTGTACATACCCTGCCTATTCTGAAACTCTACCACTTAATATTAAGTCTCATTAAGACAAGTATCCAATCTGCCTTCCAAACCACTTCAACGATCTGGTCCATTACATTGGGGGATCTACAGGCATGCACATCAAGATCCTGAGATCCCTCTGATCATTGGTGCTTGTGAGGTCCCTATGATTCATCATGGGCTCCAAGATCTGATTGTGCTGTGTCACCTCATCCTTATCCTGTTTGTCCTTACATGAAATAATGTTCACAAACGCTTCTCAAAAATTCTTCCCAATCCTACTTGTTGCAATCATGACATAGGTGAGCATAAAACTTGGAACACGACAGCAACAGGAATGTGCCCTTTGGCCCACCATGTTGGGCCAAACATGACAACACATGAAATAATCCCTTCTGCCTGTCCTTGAACAATAGTCCTCCATTCCTTGCATATTTGTGCACTTAACTAAAAGTCCCTTTTAAATGCTTTCATCGTATCTGCATCCACTACCACCCCAGGCAATGTATTCCACACTTTTAACATGCTCAGTGTGAAATATTCGCCCCTCACATCTCTTTTGAACTCCACCCCCCCCCCCCATCTCAGCTTGAATGCATGCCCCCTAATAGTGGACACTTCACCTCCGGGGGAGAAATTTTCTGACCGTTAGCTGTGTTTATGTATCTCCTAATTTTATAGACTTCTATCAAGCCTGCCCTCAGCTTCTACTGCTCCAGAGAAAGCGAAGAGTTTTTCCAGCTTCTCCCTCTGGTTCATACCCTCTATTCCAGTCAGCATGCTGGTAAATCTCTTCTGCACCCTGTCCAAAACCTGCACATCCTGAGTGTAATGTGGCGGCCAGAATTGAATGCAATACTCTGTGTGGTCTCATCAAAGTCTTGTAAAGCCGCAATGTGACATCCTGACTCTTGCACTGAGTTCCCCTATGAATAAAGGCAAGCATGCGATATGCCTTCTTGACCACCCTATCTACTTGTGTGGCTACTGTCAGGGAGTTATGGCCTAGGACCCCAAGATCCCTCTGGACATCACTGCTGTTTGGGGTCCTGCCATTAACTGTGTATCCCTTTCCTTAACACTTGGTCTCCTAAAATGCAACACCTCATGCCTGCCCAGATTAAATTCCATCGGCCATTTCTCCGCTCGTGTTTGCAATTGGTCCGTATCTTGCTGTGTCCTTTGACAACCTTCCATGCTGTCCACAAGTCCACTGGTCCTTATATCATCTGCAAACTTAGTAATCCCCCATCTACATTTGCAACCAAGTCATTTACATATATCACAAACAGCAGAAGTCACATCGATGCGGAACACCACTCGTCACTGAGCTGCAGCCAGAAAAACAGCTTTCCACCACTGAGACGGCAAGAACTGGAGATGCTGGAATCAGAGTTAACCAACTGTGAAGCTGGAGGAACGCAGCAGGTCAGGCAGCATCAGAGGAACAGGAAAGCTGACATTGTTGATGCTGCCTGGCCTGCTGTGTTCCTCCAGCCCGATACTGTGTTCTCTTTGTTAGCCTTCCACCGCTACCGTCTGCCTTATATGGGCAGGCCAAGTCACCATGGATCTCATGGATCTTAATCTTCTGGATGAGCATACCATGAGGGACCTTGTTGAAAACCTTCGTAAAATCCATGTATATGTTATCAACTGTTCTCCCCTAATTGATCACCCTTGTCACCTCCTTGAAAACTTCAACTGACTTGGTAAGACATAACCTGCCCCACATAATGCCATGCTGGCTGTCCCTTATTAGCCCATACTTTTGAGACATGAGACACTCACCAGTCTGCAGTTTCCTGGAAAGTCCCTGTTTTCCTGCTTGAACAGAGGAACGACTTTATCCACTCACCAGTCTCCGCAACCCCTCCGGTGCCTGGCAAGGATATCAGATCCTATTGAAAGTAGTGCGTTGATGCATTTGTGTCATGATTGTGTTTTGTTTCAGCCCCAACATTCAAAGCAGTGTAAGAATGTCTTTGTGCAGCAGGCGAGGTGTGATGAGACTGAGCCTTCATACAATTGCAAGGTGTTGAAAATTTGCCATTATTTATGAAAACAGTGATAAATTTCCATGATCAACATTTCTGTTACACTGCAATGATTATCCCGTGGCATGTAAAATCAGAAAGATACGATAAAATGAGACTGGGTCATATGCAGGGAGAATGTTTGCCTTTTATGTCTATAGAAGTAGTGAAATATTTCCATGAATCTAAGAGTCATTTTTCCGTTCATTGAAGGACACAATCATCGCCTTGGAAGCTTCATCACGATACTGATTTGCATTTCTGAAGAGGGAAGAAGAAATCAATATGCAAATTCAATTCCATGGTTTTGGAAGTCCCATTGAGAACACAATTCATTTGCGCCGGCATAATGCTCTGACCGAGAAAGAATTGAAGGTGAGTTTGTAGTTTGGAAGATCGCAGCAATTTATGCATCAAGTTCTTCATCGATAACGTTCCATTGCTTTCAAACTGCATTTTCCACTCTGCGAGATAATAACTGTTAGAACAAGCAACAGGACGGGTCGGTGGTCTATGGGGAATGCAATGTTACAAAACCCAATCCATTCAACAACATATTTCAGATATGTCAACAAATTAAATATTCCAGCACAGGATAAAACAAGGAAGATGAGAGTGAGGAGGCAATAGCTCTGATGACAAAAGAACAGAAATTTACCTTTATCCATTCGAGCAAAAAAGCAGGCACGCAAATCAATAATCATCTAACAATGCACATGTGCAACGGAGGCGGCAGGGGGACGAAGAATGCCGAATTGTTGTCATGCGTATTGCTGAATGGATGATTGAAACAGAATCTGTGGTAAATTTGAAGAAATACAGATGATGCATCTCAGGATGTTGGAGGAAGAACATTTATGGACTGAGGCAAATTGTATTGCCCTTTTCAGGAGTTATTAGGTTCATAATGAATTGAAAGACTTCCTTCCGTGCTGAAAGCTTTAGTTTAGTTGCAGCTGGATGACAATTTCTGTTCCTGGTAGTATTTAGCAAACTGTGAAAAGTGAATGCCACTGCACAGAATTCCAAACATGACTCCAATCAGTAGAGAAAATATCCAAGGGGTGTGATGAGTTGTATCCTCTCATGTTGAACAATGCAGCTACAGATGCAATGGAGGCACTGATGATAATGTTCCAAGAATCCTTAGATTGTGGAAAATTCTCAGAGGTTTGAAAGATTGTGAACATAACACCATTATTACAAAGATACTTCGACAAAATAGCAAGCCAGTATTGCCAATTTAGGTCAACCTGGGTAGATGTTCATGCCGGCAATGAAAGATGAAATAACAGGGTACTGAGTGTGCTATAACATCCTACAGAGTTAACATCCTTTCACAAAGGGGAAATAATACTTGACAAACTTGCTACAGTGCTTTGAGAAGGAAACAAACATTACTGATGAAGGACCACCATTTGATGTAGTACATTGAGATTTCAACAAAGCATTTGATAAGGTACAGCTCATAAGGTCTCTCAAAAGAAAAGAGCCCATGTGTTCAAGGGTAGTATGTTAGGATGGACAGAGGACTGCATCGCAAATAGAAGGAGAGTCGTAGCAGCAGGATGGTAACTGACAAGTCATGTACGACCACAGAGTGAATGCTGTGGAGGCCGTACACCTCATGTTGACTGGGTTGATTTCGGAAATGGCGGAGGGGATTGCTATGCTTAGGAAAATTGGCAGGCTGGGACTACGTTCATTGGCTTGAAAAGATTGAAAAAATCTTATTTTTTCAACATGTAAGATTCTTAAGAGGCTTGGTAGTGTATATCCGTAGAGATTACTCCCATTTGTGAAAGATTTTACGACCATAGGCCACATTTTCAAATTGGTTGCCCATTAATTCAGGGAAGAATTACTTCTATCAGGTTGTAGCAATTTATTGAACACTTTAGCCAAGAAGGTTTTAGAGGTAATGCCATTAATCATATGCTAGGCTGTAACGGCCAGGTTAATTTTTAAATCAAGAAACAATGATAATGAGAAAAGGGTCTAGGCCTGAAACGTCAGCTTTTGTGCTCCTGAGATGCTGCTTGGCCTGCTGTGTTCATCCAGCTTCACACTTTGTTATCTTGGATTCTCCAGCATCTGAGCTTCCCATTATCAGTGATAATGAGAAAAGGGTAGTCTTTACAGTGGAAGATACTTCAAGGATCCCCTTATTACTAAAGAATACAGGGAGGAATTAAACACATCACGACTACACCATCACTACCACACCATCACTACCATCAGAGAAGTAGCAGTAGACAATCTGATGGAGTGAAACCAGATTAGACTCTTTGCCGTGATGGTTTACTTTCTAAGATTCTAAACAATGACCTTCAGAGTCGGTGTATGCATTGATTGTAATTTCCCAAAAAGGTTTAGATTCCAGAGAAGCATCTGAGGGCTGGAAAACTGCCGATGTGACATCCCTCTTTAAAAAGGAGAGAGGCAAAAAGAAGATAACTACAACCGAACCAGCCTCACATCTATTGTTGGAAATATGTGGCAATCAACTATGAAGAAAATAATAGCAGGACATTTGGAAAATCATAATCTAATCAAACAGAATCACCACAGCCTGATCAAAGAGAAATTATGTCTGGCGAATTTGTTTGGGTTTTTGGAGGAAGTTTTGGGAGGAGAATTAATAGAGGAAAACCAGTAAATGTGTTGTGTTTGGACTTGGAGAAAGCATTGAGAATGTACTCAAAAGTAATAAGCTAAGAGCTGAGGTTTTGAAGGTAGTGTATTGCCATGGATCAGTATGCTTTGCACGTTCTGGAAGAAGAGATCACATCTCGAGTGAAATGCACCAAGTGAATATATATTTTGGAGAACTTGGTGGCAATGCGGTAAGTCAGTGCAGAGGGTAAGAGGTGCCATTTGCTTGCTTTTTTTGCCTGATAGTTCATAAGCATTTTTTTTGAGACAGGGTGAATGGAAGCCAGAATCAGGGACCGAGAGAGTGAACCAGGTTCATTGGTTGGTGATCGCTACTGGTTTAAGAATCTATTATCGGTAGCTTTCAGATTGAAAGTAAATCGGAGAAATATTTACAGGCTACAAACTAAAAGACCAGAATGTTTTCAAATCAAATTAAGATCGAAGTAATTGAAATGGAGATGCCAGGCCAGATGATGATTTGTACCTACATGACGGGCGAGTGGTCAGGCCCCAGACTCCAGCTTACGGTTGATGAACTGGAATCTCAGTTTTGACCAATCAACAAATCATGTGGGGCAGAGTTACCAGGGAATGCTGTGCTTCAGGAGGCAGTCACACACCTTAGATTAACTAGCTGAAACTCGGTCAGTGGCCAATGACAAAGAACAGGGCAGGTGGAAGGATCCAGGATGTAGTGCAGAAGGAACCTTGGCCTTTGATCTTATCTAACAGGTTTGAGATTCTTTCTTCCTGTGTGGATGAGAGTGCAGGGTTTCGGGAAGATGAATAAACTGACGATAGCACTGTGGTACAGGGGGGACATTCAGGAGGGGATAAAAAGTGAAATGTAGTTATAATCAGAGGTAGTATAGTTAGGGGAATGAACACTGTTCGTTGTGACCAGGATCGAGAGTCTCGAAAGTAGTGTTGCCTGCCTGGTGCCCAGGTTCAGGATATTCCATCTCGGCTACAAAGGAACTTGAAGTGGGAGGAGTAGAAATCCAGCTATCGTGGTCCACACAGGTACCATTGATGTGGAAGAAAGAGGAAAGAGCTTCTGCTGAGGGATTATGAGCACCAAAGTGCTGAGGTGAAAAAGCAGAACCAGAATGGTAATAATCTCTGGATTATTATCTGAGCAATTTGGCCCGGTGTGAACATAATTATCGATGTACATTGTTCAAATGGTGGCATGGCAGAAATGTGTTAGAATTCATGGGACATTGGCATCAGTATGGGGAAGGAGGGAGTTGTTGTGGTGTTATAGGCTCGACGAGAATCATATTGGGACAAGTATCCTCGCAAAATACAGAGCTAGGTCTGGGGCTAGGGCGTTAAAATAAAAAGTGTGGAGTGGGTGAGCTCAGTTGCATGGAAAATTGTGGAAAAAGTTAGAAGCTGGTAAGTGCTCAGCAAAGTTTCCAGAGCAAGTAATAGGACAAAAAGTATGGAAATGGTCAGGAGTCTCACTTCAGCTGCAGCAGATAAGAAGGGTGGCTGTAAATGCCAGACTGAAGATCTTGTATTGAATTGCAGGGAGTGTATGAAACAAAGTGAATGAGTTTGTGGTGCAGATTGAAATTGACAGATACATCACTCTGGGTATCACAGAGAGGTGTTTGTTAGGGGATAAGTGTTGGGAGCGAAATAGCCAATGATTCATGTCCGATAGAAAGAACAGGCAAATGGACAGAGATAACAAAGTGTGGAGCTGGATGAGCACAGCAGGCCAAGCAACATCTCAGGAGCGTAAAAGCTGACGTTTTGTGCCGAGACCCTTCTACTTCTGTGTGTTCATCCTGCTGTGTTCTTCCAGATCCACACTTTGTTATCTTGGATTCTGAAGCATCTGCAGTTCCCATTATCTCCGATACAAATGGACAGAGATGCCAGGGTTGGCTTGTCAGTAAGAAATGAGGTCGCGCTGAAGGAACCACAGCTCTTGTGCTTGTTTATTCATGACTTGGAGGAAAGAGGTGCATGTGCTGTGGCTAAATTTATAGATGACTGAAAAAATATTTAGAAAGACAAGGCATGGCACAGCAACAGAGATTTACCAGGATGTTACTTGGATCGGAATGTATTAGCTACAAGGAGGGTTTGGTGGAAATGCTGTGTCATGATAAATGTAATGAGATCAACCATGATCTCACCGAATGATGGAGGAATATTCAATGGGCCAAATGACTTTTTTTGTGAGTCTTCTTGTTTGACAATGCATTCATGAAGGTGTTTTATTTTTCTCTCTTGGATAAGATGTGAAAATGAAATGTATACGAGATAATGGGAACTGCAGATGCTGGAGAATCCAAGACAACAAAATGTGAGGCTGGATGAACACAGCAGGCCAAGCAGCATCTCAGGAGCACAAAAGTGCTCCTGAGATGCTGCTTGGCCTGCTGTGTTCATCCAGCCTCACATTTTGTTGTCATGAAATGTATACACTTCCTTTTCATCTAGGAATAAATAATTGTTCTGAACGATTTCCATTGACTAACAGCAATCTGACAAGCTTCGCAATGTAAAGAGATTTTTAGCTTCTTTTTAATTGTAAAGGTATTCTTTGGAATTAATTTGGCATATATTATTTGCATCTCAGGAAGTATGTTCATCACTGCATCTCAAAAAGTGCTCAGTTGTATGACAACAGCTTTTTAAAGATCACTTCAATGGTTGTGATTTTGAGTTGCCATAACACACATTAAATTACACTGTTGGCCAATCTGTCCCTGATTATTTCATTATCTTATGCTTCAAACAGACAAGGAAATATTGGTGATGCAATGAAGTGTTTGACTCTCAAGTATAATTGCTGTTATAGTTTCCACTTGGAAGAAAGATTCACATCAAATTGACTGGTGAAGGAAATGGGACACTGACTGTGAGTACTTTGAATGTTTGAGTTATTCCTAAAATGAAAGTTATGACCTTGATGATTTCTCTTTCATGCAGATATGAAGAGACTCTTTTAAAATATCCTCTCGGTTAGTGGTTCAGGCATGAAAGTGCATATGTATATTTATGTATATACATGTACATGCGTCATCTGAAAAGATAATGAGTATAAATCACTTGTGACAAGGTGAGAATGAGTTATCCAGATAGTAAGAACTGCCAATGTTGGTGTCTGAGATAACACATTGTGGAGCTGGAGGAACACAGCAGGGCAGGCAGCATCAGAGGCTGAGGAAAGTTGAGGTTTTGGGTCAGGACCCTTCCTGAGAAATGGAGGGTGGAAGGGAGCTCAGAAACAAATAGTTTTGAGGGGGAGGAGGTGGTAGGGAAGGTAGGTGGGATGGTGATAAGTGAGTACTATCCAGATTGGAACAGATTTTCCCCAGGGGGTATTGAGTACGAATTCCAAATCACTCTCAAAATCTTAGTGACTGTTAACATTGATGTTTTTTGTCTGTGTGTTTCAGTAATTGCATGACAGTTGAATGGTTCGTTCAGAGTGAGGAACCTATGGACTCTCACACACCAAGATGGAATTTAGTTCGAAGAGTGACTTCAAAATAGTTGCTTGCTTTTAAAGTCTTGACCGTTTTGGCTGTCCAGTTGAATGAATTTAGCTCATACTGCTTCAATAGGAATTAGTGTTTAATAGGAACATATTTGTGAAACTTACAGTTCCGTAAGTTTTAGCATAAACTGGTGCAGCCTTTCGGTGCTTGCAAAAAGGCTCACCTCTCCATTAATACCGAAGGAAAATTGGAGTTTAAAAGTAAGTTCACCCGCTGTCAGGGAATGAAATGTTAATGTTGACTCGAACATAATTTTTAAAAAAGTCATATGTTTGTGTCACACTGAACTCAAATTAAAATTTGGATATGCTAGTTTTACAAATGGTTGGATATTGAATTCATTTTAAATGAGAGTGAAGATCACTTTAAATCCAGCATATTTGTGAAGAAAAGAAATAGCATGTCAAATAAAATTAACTGCATGACTCTTCATAGCCCTATATGTAGAATTTCATTCTGAACTATGAGACAGTTGTGACCCCATACTACCTCAGTGCTCATGGCAAGAGTAAGACTCCTGTTTGACGTGCTGTGCACTGCATGGAATGGCGGCAACATCAGATTCATTGATGCTTGAGAATCAAAAGAATATGACAATAAGATTTAAAATCAAAATCTCATTGAACACTTCAAGGAATGTATTACAGGAAGGTGGGGAAAGCATGTATGACTAATAGAAGCTGGTGGCACAGATCAAATAGACCTGTGTGCTAAAATTTATCACAAATTTCACATTGAATGTAACAGTTTAAACAGGCTGGAGGAAGCAGACATGCCAGCCCAAACTTTTTGAATTTGAGCATTCTGTTCATAAACATCAGCAAAATTGTGGGAAACATGTTTATTCTTTCTCTTTTATTGCACAGAACCATACGATGAGACTGTTTTGATGAGGAATTTAAAGATTATGTGTCCCATCCATTTGACTCACAGTTTGGTACCATAGGTTGGTACGATCTTCATTGGAGAAGGAAAAGGGATGTTCCAGATACAGAAAATAGTCAAACCATTTACTACAAAGTCCGTTTCTGGTTAGTATTAATTAATGCAGTTAACATTTTTAGCTCGTTTCTTTTTCACGCTGTATGCTGCTTTTAAGAATGGTTGTCTTATTGTCAAAATGTTTAGCTTTGACTCCATGGCTTCTTCCATTAGCTCACATTGAAACACATGTTTCTTCAGCCAAAAATGCACGTTTACCCGGTGTAGCTTGACTAACCTTCCCCTGTGGTCGTTCCCCTGAAATCCCCTGCGGTAGCTCCCCTGAAAAACAACTATACCATTTTGGATACTGTTCCGGGGGACGAGTTAGCAGGGGTATGCAGTAGGGTGCAGGTCTCTGGCACAGAGTCTGTCCCTCTTGCACAGAAGGGAAGCGGGGATAGGAAGAGAGTGATAGTCATTGGGGACTCAATAGTCAGAGGGACTGATAGAAGATTTGCCGGGAACAAAAGAGACTCACGATTGGTGTGTTGCCTCCCAGGTGCCAGGGTCTGTGATGTGTCGGATCGTGTGTTTAGGGTCCTGAGGGGAGAGGTTGACCAGCCCCAAGTCGTGGTCCAGATAGGCACCAACGGCATATCTAGAAAGAGGGACAGGGATGCCAGGCAGGATTTGAGGGAGCTAGGGTGGAAGCCGAGAGCTAGAACAAACAGCGTGGTCGTCACTGGTTTGTCACACGTGATAGCGAGGCAAAGAACAGGGAGAGATTTCAGCTGAAGACGTGGCTGCAGGGATGGTGCAGGTGGGAGGGCTTCAGGTAAATGGACAATTGGGGCTCATTCTGGGGAAGGTGGGACCTGTACAAACAGGACGGTCTCCACTTGAATGAGAGGGGCACGAATATCCTGGGTGGGAAATTCGCGAGTGCCATTCGGGTGGATTTAAACTAGCTCAGAAGGGGGATGGGAAACTGAGGTGTAGTCCTAGTACACAGGAGGATGAGCGTAGGGAGGACATGGTCAGGACCTCACTGTCACAGGAGTGTGCTGGCAGACAGCAAGCTGGATTGAAGTGTGTCTACTTTAATGCCAGGAGTATCAGGAATAAGGTAGGTGAGGTTGCAGCTTGGATCGGTACCTGGGACTTCGATGTTGTGGCCATTTCGGAGGCATGGATAGAGCAGGGTCAGGAATGGATGTTGCAGGTTCTCGGGTTTGGATCTTTCATTAAGGTCTGGGAAGGTGGTAAAAGAGGGGGAGGTGTGGCTTTGTTGGTCAAGGACAGTATAACGGCGGCTGAAAGAACCTTTGAGGATTCGTCTACTGCGGTTGTATGGGCTGAGGTTGCCAAGGAAGGTTTGTCGACTGAGTCAGTGTGGGTGGAAGTTCGGAACAGCAAGGCAGCAGTCACTTTACTGGGGGTTTTCTACAGACCCCAAATAGCGGTTGGGAGATCGAAGAACTCATTGGCCGGCAGATTGTTGAAAAGTGCAAACGTATCAGGGTTGTTGTTATGGGTGACTTCAACTTTCCCAATATAGATTGAAACCTCCTTAGTGCAGATGGTTTGGATGGAGCCGTTTTTGTCAGGTGTGTTCAGGAGGGTTTCCTGACTCAGTATGTGGACAGGCCGACGAGGCGGGAGGCCATTTTGGATTTGGTGCTCGGCGATGAGCCAGGACAGGTGTCAGATCTCGTGGTGGGAGAACACTTTGGCGACAGTGACCGCAAGAGCCTCACATTTACCATAGCCATGGAAAGGGAAAGGAGCAGTTACCAGGGGAAGATATTTCACTGGGGTCAAGGAAACTATGATGCTATCAGACAGGAGTTGGGAAGTACAGATTGGGAGCAATTGTTCCACAGAAAGGGCGCAGCAGACATGTGGAGGCTGTTCAAGGAGCAGTTGTTGCGAGTGATGTATAAATTTGTTCCTCTGAGACAGGTAAGAAGGGGTAAGATTAAGGAGCCTTGGATGACGGGTACAGAGGTGCTTCTTGTCAAAAAGAAAAGGCAGCGTACGTAAGGTGGAGGAAGTGAGGGTCTAGCACAGCTTTAGAGTATTCCAGGCCTGCTCGGAAGGAGCTCAAAAGATATTGCCTGTACAATTGTTACCTGTTACAACCTTTGCGTCCACGCTTGCTCATTCAATGGTGTCAAGATGCCAGCAGTGCGTGTACCTTCTCCATCCCGTAATGCCGTCAGCTCACACAAGACATAGTCCTTACTTAAAATCTTCTGGTCAACCAAAGTTCATTGTAATGGACATTTTAGTCATGAAACGAAAACTGATTCTGACTGGCATGACCTGCAGTGCAAATGAATATAATCTGCGAAACGAGATTCCTTATGGGCTTGCAGCCGCTAGAAATGATTGCTTTTCAAAGACGTTGCATACATACATTTATTTCTCCTATCACCTTAGATTTTTTTTTGTTTATGCATGTTGTGTGGGCTTCCAGTCAGGCCCATAAACACAGGTTGATGCAGTCACTGTTATAACACGGTATTGAAGGAGAATTTGTGATCTTTGGAGTTTCATTCCAGTGTATGAAGGAGTGCATCATCAAGCCACTTCAGAGCACTACTGGCGACGAATTGTTGCAAGTTTTCAAGTGTTACTGATGGTCACATAAAATATGGCCTTTTTGTTGTTGCACTATTCATCTTAACTGCACCATATCTAGTATTTAGGCTTGGAAACTATTTCAATTTTTTTGATTTACTTATTCAAAATCATTTATGATTGTTGTCATGATATCTACAATATGTTATTTTGATTGGACATAGAGGATTGGATCTGTCTTAATGGAAATAATGTATGCGCTTATAAACCCCCTTCTGGGCAAGGTAGTTGGTCAGTGGTTCGAGCTGCTCATGCACTGGGGAGCCAATTGAGATTCCAGTCTTGGGTAACTATCTGTGTGGAATTGACACGTCCTCCCCGCGTCTGCGAGGGGCTTCTGCCAGGTGCTGCAGTTTCCTCCCATTGTTCAAAGATGTGCAGGTCCTTATATGTGATTTGTGAAGCATTTCTTAAATGTTCCAATCCTGCCAGCATCCAGTGCCTTGGACAAAATAACTGGAGATGAATAAGAGATACTGTGCCTTTTGACACCATTTCCTGCTGGATTTTCATCAATCCTGCTTTATATCGGTGACAACTTCCATGACCTTTTTGATGCTATGTCTGAATTGACAGTCTAGTTCCAAATATTTGTTTGGCAGTATTTCAAGGTCTCTGTTACAGCATACCCATGAATGTCCACTTCAAAAGATACTTCCATATCATAGAATCCCTACAGTGTGGAAACAAGCCCCTTTTGACCCAAAACGTCCACGGTCACCCTCCAAAGAGCGTCTCACCCTGACTCATCCCCCGACCCTTTCCTCAGTAACCCTACATTTCCCATGACTAACACACCTAATCTACACATCCCTAAACACAATTGGCAAGTTTGGCATTGCCAAGACACCAAGCCTGCACATCTTTGGACTGTGGGAGGAAACCAGAGCACCCAGCAGGAACCCATGCAGGCATGGGCAGAATGTACAAGCTCCGCACAGAAAATCGCCCAACGGTGGGATCGAGCCTTGGTCCCTGGCACTGTGATTCAGCAGTGCTAACCACTGAGCCACCGTGCTCTCCTTGGAGTTAGACAGAGCTTGCTTGTTCCTGGGTGGCCTCAAACTGCCAACCTCCAGTTCGTGGCAAAAGTGCTGACCAACTGCACTCATCTTCACTGGTTTTTGCTTTGTATCATTGAATTCAATCCTTCAAACTCTATGATAAATATTTAAATTTCCATTGATATGTGAGTGTTGTTTTTAGTACGCAGTATTGGTTTATTATGTTTCATTGGTACATAATGAATATTGTATGTGTATGCAAATAGGCAAGTTGGTCACGATGCAGTCCGCAGACCTGGAGGATAATAACACTGTCCTTCAATCGCCCACGATGCCCTCTGCAAATTGGTCGAAAACAAAAATTTCTATAAAATTCATCTCTCCTCCTGTCAGTGGATCAAAATTAATTCAGGATTTTGTACAGGCCAAAAACTGTAAGATTACACGAGCCTAAACCAAACTACTGGCTCATATTAGTTCAGTAAAGTGAAAGGGCAACAATAGAGGTAGTAGGAACTGCAGATGCTGGAGAATCTGAGATAAGAAGGTGTAAAGCTGGATGAACACAGCAGGTCAAGCAGTATCATCCGGCTCTACACCTTGTTATCTCAGATTCTCCAGCGCCAATTTTCTGAAGTAGGGTCTCGTCCCGAAACATCAGCTTTCTTGCTCCTCTGTTGCTGCTTGGCCTGCTGTGTTCATCCAGCTCTCCACCTTGGGCAACAATAGAGTATGCTTTAAGTCGCTAGATATGTTACGTGGGTTTGTCTTCCTTAGGGTGGAGTTAGTGGAACCGAAAAAGATGCCTCCCTCACAGCGTTTGTGACAAAAGAATTGCATCGTTCCTTGGCGGCCTTTCAACAGAATAATATTCAGAGATTTCACGAGTGGTAAGAATGTAACTTCTTTTACTTCTCTTTATCTCACTTTTTCCAAAATTAGAAAATAGATTTTAGAAATAACGTCGAGCTGATGAAGTGTGAAAAGAAGAATAATTCCAAGCAGTGGTGGGAGTTGGTCAGTGAGGTGGGAAGAGTGGATAGGTGGGAGAGAAGGCGAACAGGTCATGGAGGCGGGGATGAGGGGAGGAACTAGTCTTGGGATGAGGCTGGAGGGTGGGGAGATTTTGAGGGTGGCCAAGTCCATATTGAGGCTATTGAGTTGGAAGGTCCCAAGGCGGAATATGAGGTGCTGCTCCTCCAGTTTCTGGGTGGTTTGGTTGTGACACTGGAAGAGGCCCAGGATGCGAGAGGAAGGATGTCGGCGCAACATTGAGGGCCGGAGGGCCTGTTGTGCGCTGTATTGTTGTATGTTGTTAACTTGAAAGGGTTCAGAGAAGATCTACAAGGATGTTACCAGCATCGGAGGTTGGAGGTATACCGTGGGCTTGAACAGGCAGCTATTTCTTGGAACTTTGGAGTTCAGGGCTGACCATATAGAAGTTTATACAATTACGAGGGACGTGGATAGAGCGAACAGCCAAGATCTTTTCCCCGGGTTGCTGGAATCCAAAACTGGAGGGAATAGGTTAAAAATGAGAGAGGGAAGATTTAAAATGGACCGGATTTTTTTCATAGTGGTGCATGTATGGAATGAGCTGCCAGAGGAAGTGGTGGAGGCTTGTATGTTTAAAAGGCATGTGGATGGGTATCTGAATAGGATGGGTTGAGAGGAATATGGGCCAAATGGGCAAATGGGACTAAATTAATTTAGGATATCTGGTCAACATAGACAAATTGTGCCAAAGGATCTGTTTCCCGACTGTACATCTCTCTGACTCTAAGTGTCTTTTTGCTGAACCACATGGCCCATAATTAGAAAAACATGAATCAGGATTTGGGAATGTGACAATTCTAATTGGATCTGTTTGATGAAATTAACTCTGTGGGTAATGGTGGTTGAATTATGATTCATCAAATTTGACTTTACTGCAGCATCTTATAGAATAGAGGAAACACATGTAATCAAAATTGAAAATCAAAACTTGGTAAAATTTTGCATTGGAAATACATGACCAGCCATTTGAGGAGATTCCTGACCAGTGCATTCAAGTGAGAACAACAAATGCGATTCAGTGACTCAGCGAAACGGGATGCAGTGACTCAGTGAAATTGGATGCAGTGACTGAGGGTAATGGGATGCAGTGACTGAGGGTAATGGGATGCAGTGACTGAGGGTAATGGGATGCAGTGACTGAATGAAATGGGATGCAGTGACTCAGTGAAATGGGATGCAGTGACTGTATGAAGTGGGATGCAGTGACTGAGGGTAATGGGATGCAGTGGCTTATGGAAATGGGATGCAGTGTCTGAGTGAAATAGTTTGCAGTGACTGCGGGAAATGGGTTGTAGTGACTGAGGGAAATGGGATACAGTGACTGATGGAAATGGGATGCAGTGACTGCGTGAAATGGGATGCCGTGAGTGACAAAAGGAGATGCAGTGACTGTGGGAAATGGGATGCAGTGACTGAGGGAAAGGAGATTCACTGACTGTGGGAAATGGGATTCAGTGACTCTTGGTAATGGGATGCAGTGACTTAGGGTAATGGGATGCAGTGACTGAGGGTAATGGGATGCAGTGAGTGAGGGTCATGGGATGCAGTGACTCAGTGAAATGGGATGCAGTGACTGAGGGTAATGGGATGCAGTGGCTTGTGGAAATGGGATGCAGTGTCTGAGTGAAATAGTTTGCAGTGACTGCGGGAAATGGGTTGTAGTGACTGAGGGAAATGGGATGCAGTGACTGATGGAAATGGGATGCAGTGACTGAGTGAAATGGGATGCAGTGACTGAGGGAAAGGAGATTCACTGACTGTGGGAAATGGGATTCAGTGACTGCAGGAAAGGAGATGCAGTGACTGCGAGAAAGGAGATGCACTGACTGAGGGAAAGGAGATGCAGTGACTGAGTGAGATGGGATGCAGTGACTGAGTGGAATGGGATGCAGTGATTGAAGGAAATGGGGGCAGTGACCAATGGATATGGAATGCAGTGACTGAGGGAAATGGGATGCAGTGACTGAGGGTAATGGGATGCAGTGACTGAGGGTAATGGGATGCAGTGACTGAGGGTAATGGGATGCAGTGTCTCAGTGAAATGGGGTGCAGTGTCTGAGTGAAATGGGATGCTATGACTGAGTGAAATGAGCTGCAGTGACTGAGTGAAATGAGCTGCAGTCACTGAGTGAAATGGGATGCTGTGACTGTGTGAAAAGGGATGCAGTGGCTATGTGAAGTGGGATGCAGTGGCTATGTGAACTGGGATGCAGTGACTGTGAACTGGGATGCAGTGTCTGTTTGAAATGGGATCCTGCGACTGAAGTTAATGGGATGCAGTGACTGAGGGAAATGGGATGCAGTGACTGAGGGAAATGGGATGCAGTGACTGAGGGTAATGGGACGCACTGACTGAGTGAAAATGGACGCACTGACTGAGTGTAATGTGAAGCATTGAATTAGTGAAATGAGATGCACTGACTGATTGAAATGGCATGCGGTGACTGTCTGAACTGGGATGTGGTGACTGTGTGAACTGGGATGCAGTGGCTGAGTGAAATGGGATGCAGTGTCTGAGTGAAATGGGATGCAGTGGCTGAGTGAAATTGGATGCAGTGGCTGAGTGAAATGGGATGCAGTGGGGAGTGAAATGAGATGCAGTGACTTAGGGAAAGGAAATGCAGTGTCTGTGGGAAATGGGATGGTGCGACTGAGGGTAATGGGATGCAGTGACTGATGGAAACGGATGCAGTGACTGAGTGAAACGGGATGCAGTGACTGAGTGAAATGCGATGCAGTGACTGAGGTACTGGGAAGGAGTGACTGAGTTAATAGGGATGCAGTGCCCAAGTGGGCTTGGGGTTCAGTGACTGAGTGAAATGGGACGCAGTGACTTCAGGAAAGGAAATGCAGTGTCTGTGGGAAATGGGATGCTGCGACTGAGGAAAATGGGATGGAGTGACTGACGGAAATGGGATGCAGTGACTGAACGAAATGGGATGCAGTGACTGAGTGAAATAGGTTGCAGTGACTGAGTGAAATGGGATGCAGTGACTGAGTGATATGAGATGCACTGACTCAGGGAAATGAGATGCAGTGACTGATGGAAATGGGATGCAGTGTCTGAGGGAAATGGGATGCTGTGACTGAGCGTACTGTGATGCAGTGACTGAGGGTAATGTGATGCAGTGACTGATGGTAATGGGATGCAGTGATTGAGGGAAATGGCCTGCAGTGACTGCGTGAAATGGGATGCAGTGACTGAGGAAAGGAGATGCAGCGACTGTGGGAAATGGGAAGCGGTGACTGAGTGGAATGTGAAGCATTGAATGAGTGAAATGAGATGCAGTGACTGTGTGAACTGGGATGCGGTGACTGTGTGAACTGGGATGCGGTGACTGTGTGAACTGGGATGCAGTGGCTGAGTGAAATGCGATGCAGTGACTCAGGTACTGGGAAGGAGTGACTGATGCAATGCCCGAGCGGGCTTGGGGTGCAGTGAATTAGGGAAATGGGATAAAGTGCCTGAGTGAAATGTGATGCACAGACTGAGTGAAATGGGATGCAGTGACTGAGTGGAATGGGATGCAGTGACTGAGTGGAATGGGATGCAGTGACTGAGTGGAATGGGATGCAGTTAATGAGTGAAATGAGATGCAGTGCCTGATGGAAATGGGATGCAGTTTTTGTGGGACATGGGATGCAGTGACTGAGGTCCTGGGAAGGAGTGACTGAGGTAATGGGGAGGCAGTGCCCAAGCGGACTTGGAGTACAGTGACTGAGGGAAATGGGATACAGTAGCTGAGAGAAATCGGACGCACTGTCTTTGTGAAATGGGATGCAGTGGCTGAGTGAAATGGGATGCAGTAACTGGTGGAAATGGGATGCAGTGACTGATCGAAATGGGATGCAGTGACTGACAGTAATTGGATGGAGTGACGGACGGTAATGGGATGCAGTGACTGAGGGAAACGGGACGCAGTGTCAGAGTGAAATGGGATGCAGTCAATGAGTGAAATGGCCGGCAGTGATTGAGTGATGTGGGATGCAGTGACTGAGGGAAATGAGATGCAGTAACTGAGTGAAATGGGATGCAGTGACTGAGGGTAATTGGATGCAGTGACTGATGGAAATGGGATGCAGTGACTGATGGAAATGGGATGCAGTGACTGATGGAAATGGGATGCAGTGTCTGTGGGAAATGGGATGCAGTGACTGTGGGAAATGGCATACTGTGACTCAGGGTAATGGGATGTAGTGACTGAGGGGAATGGGATGCAGTAACTGAGTGAAATGGGATGCAGTGACTGAGGGTAATTGGATGCAGTGACTGATGGAAATGGGATGTAGTGACTGATGGAAATGGGATGCAGTGACTGATGGAAATGGGATGCAGTGTCTGAGGGAATTGGGATGCAGTGTCTGAGGGAAATGGGATGCTGTGACTGAGCGTACTGTGATGCAGTGACTGAGGGTAATGGAATGTTGCGACTGATGGTAATGGGATGCAGTGACTGAGAGAAATGGCCTGCAGTAAGACACGAGTTAGGAAGCATGGACTGGGAGCAGTTGTTCCATGGTAAGGGAACTATAGACATGTGGAGATGGTTTAAGGAACAGTTGTTGGGAGTGATGAGTAAATATGTCCCTCTGAGACAGGCAAGAAGGGGTAAGATAAAGGAACCTTGGATGACGAGAGCGGTGGAGCTTCTAGTGAAAAGGAAGAAGGTAGCTTACATAAGGTGGAGGAAGCTAGGGTCAAGTTCAGCTAGAGAGGATTACATGCAGGCAAGGAAGGAGCTCAAAAATGGTCTGAGGAGAGCCAGGAGGGGGCACGAGAAAGGCTTGGCAGAAGGAATCCGGGAAAACACAAAGGCATTTTACACTTACGTGAGGAATAAGAGAATGGTCAAAGAAAGAGTAGGGCCGATCAGGGATAGCATAGGGAACTTGTGTGTGGAGCCTGAGGAGGTAGGGGAAGCCCTAAATGAGTTTTTTGCTTCTGTCTTTACGAAAGAATCGAACTGTGTAGTGAATGAAACCTTTGAAGAGCAGGTGTGCATGCTGGAATGGATAGAGATAGAGGAAGCTGATGTACTGAAAATTTTGTCAAACATTAAGATTGACAAGTCGCCAGGCCCGGATCAGATTTGTCCTCGGCTGCTTTGGGAAGCGAGAAATGCAATTGCTTCGCCACTTGCGAAGATCTTTGCATCCTCGCTCTCCACTGGAGTCGTACCTGAGGACTGGAGAGCGGCAAATGTAATTCCTCTCTTCAAGAAAGGAAATAGGGAAATCCCCGGCAATTATAGACCGGTAAGTCTCACGTCTGTCGTCTGCAAGGTGTTAGAAAGGATTCTGAGGGATAAGATTTATGACCATCTGGAAGAGCATGGCTTGATCAAATACAGTCAACACGGCTTTGTGAGGGGTAGGTCATGCCTTACAAACCTTATTGAGTTTTTTGAGGATGTGACTAGTAAGGTTGATGAGGGTCGAGCTGTGGATGTGGTGTATATGGACTTCAGTAAGGCATTTGATAAGGTTCCCCATGGAAGGCTCATTCAGAAGGTCAGGAGGAATGGGATACAGGGGAACTTAGCTGCTTGGATACAGAATTGGCTGGCCAACAGAAGACAGCGTGTGGTAGTAGAAGGAAAATATTCTGCCTGGAAGTCAGTGGTGAGTGGGGTTCCACAGGGCTCTGTCCTTGGGCCTCTACTGTTTGTAATTTTTATTAATGACTTGGACGAGGGAATTGAAGGATGGGTCAGCAAGTTTGCAGACGACACAAAGGTCGGAGGTGTCGTTGACAGTGTAGAGGGCTGTTGTAGGCTGCAGCGGGACATTGACAGGATGCAGAGATGGGCTGAGAGGTGGCAGATGGAGTTCAACCTGGATAAATGCGAGGTGATGCATTTTGGAAGGTCGAATTTGAAAGCTGAGTACAGGATTAAGGATAGGATTCTTGGCAGCGTGGAGGAACAGAGGGATCTTGGTGTGCAGATACATAGATCCCTTAAAATGGCCACCCAAGTGGACAGGGTTGTTAAGAAAGCATATGGTGTTTTGGCTTTCATTAACAGGGGGATTGAGTTTAAGAGTCGTGAGATCTTGTTGCAGCTCTATAAAACTTTGGTTAGACCGCACTTGGAATACTGCGTCCAGTTCTGGGCGCCCTATTATAGGAAAGATGTGGATGCTTTGGAGAGGGTTCAGAGGAGGTTTACCAGGATGCTGCCTGGACTGGAGGGCTTATCTTATGAAGAGAGGTTGACTGAGCTCGGTCTCTTTTCATTGGAGAAAAGGAGGAGGAGAGGGGACCTAATTGAGGTATACAAGATAATGAGAGGCATAGATAGAGTCGATAGCCAGAGACTATTTCCCAGGGCAGAAATGGCTAGTACGAGGGGTCATAGTTTTAAGCTGGTTGGTGGAAAGTATAGAGGGGATGTCAGAGGCAGGTTCTTTACGCAGAGAGTTGTGAGAGCATGGAATGCGTTGCCAGCAGCAGTTGTGGAAGCAAGGTCATTGGGGTCATTTAAGAGACTGCTGGACATGCATATGGTCACAGAAATTTGAGGGTGCATCCATGAGGATCAATGGTCGGCACAACATCGTGGGCTGAAGGGCCTGTTCTGTGCTGTACTGTTCTATGTTCTATGTTCTGTGTAACTGAGTGAAATGGGATGCAGTGACTGAGGAAAGGAGATGCAGTGATTGTTGGAAATGGGAAGCGGTGACTGAGTGGAATGTGAAGCATTGAATGAGTGAAATGAGATGCAGTGACTGTTTGAAATGGGATGCAGTGGCTGTGTGAACTGGGATGCGGTGACTGTGTGAACTGGGATGCAGTGGCTGAGTGAAATGCGATGCAGTGACTCAGGTACTGGGAGGGAGTGACTGAATTAAGAGGGATGCAGTGCCGAAGCGTGCTTGGGGTACAGTGACTTATTGAAATGGGATACAGTACCTGAGTGAAGTGCGATGCACTGACTGAGTGAAATGGGATGCAGTGTCTGAGTGGAATGGGATGCAGTGACTGAGTGGAATGGGATGCAGTGACTGAGTGGAATGGGATGCAGTGACTGAGTGGAATGGGATGCAGTGACTGAGTGAAATGCGCTGCAGTGACTGAGTGAAATGGGATGCAGTTTTTGTGGGACATGGGATGCAGTGACTGAGGTCCTGGGGAGGAGTGACTGAGGTAATGGGGAGGCAGTGCCCAAGCGGGCTTGGAGTACAGTGACTGAGGGAAATGGGATACAGTAGCTGAGAGAAATCGGACGCACTGTCTTTGTGAAATGGGATGCAGTGGCTGAGTGAAATGGGATGCAGTAACTGGTGGAAATGGGATGCAGTGACTGATCGAAATGGGATGCAGTGACTGACAGTAATTGGATGGAGTGACGGACGGTAATGGGATGCAGTGACTGAGGGAAACGGGACGCAGTGTCAGAGTGAAATGGGATGCAGTCAATGAGTGAAATGGCCGGCAGTGATTGAGTGATGTGGGGTGCAGTGACTGAGGGAAATGGGATGCAGTAACTGAGTGAAATGGGATGCAGTGACTGAGGATAATTGGATGCAGTGACTGATGGAAATGGGATGCAGTGACTGATGGAAATGGGATGCAGTGACTGATGGAAATGGGATGCTGTGTCTGTGGGAAATGGGATGCAGTGACTGTTGGAAATGGCATACTGTGACTCAGGGTAATGGGATGTAGTGACTGAGGGGAATGGGATGCAGTGACTGAGGGTAATTGGATGCAGTGACTGATGGAAATGGGATGCAGTGACTGATGGAAATGGGATGCAGTGACTGATGGAAATGGGATGCAGTGACTGATGGAAATGGGATGCAGTGTCTGAGGGAAATGGGATGCTGTGACTGAGCGTACTGTGATGCAGTGACTAAGGGTAATGGAATGTAGCGACTGATGGTAATGGGATGCAGTGACTGAGAGAAATGGCCTGCAGTAACTGAGTGAAATGGGATGCAGTGACTGAGGAAAGGAGATGCAGTGATTGTTGGAAATGGGAAGCGGTGACTGAGTGGAATGTGAAGCATTGAATGAGTGAAATGAGATGCAGTGACTGTTTGAAATGGGATGCAGTGGCTGTGTGAACTGGGATGCGGTGACTGTGTGAACTGGGATGCAGTGGCTGAGTGAAATGCGATGCAGTGACTCAGGTACTGGGAGGGAGTGACTGAATTAAGAGGGATGCAGTGCCGAAGCGTGCTTGGGGTACAGTGACTTATTGAAATGGGATACAGTACCTGAGTGAAGTGCGATGCACTGACTGAGTGAAATGGGATGCAGTGTCTGAGTGGAATGGGATGCAGTGACTGAGTGGAATGGGATGCAATGACTGAGTGGAATGGGATGCAGTGACTGAGTGGAATGGGATGCAGTGACTGAGTGAAATGCGCTGCAGTGACTGAGTGAAATGCGCTGCAGTGACTGAGTGAAATGCGCTGCAGTGACTGCGTGAAATGAGATGCAGTGGGGAGTGAAATGGGATGCAGTGACTGGTGCAAATGAGATGCAGTGACTTAGGGAAAGGAAATGCAGTGTCTGTGGGAAATGGGATGCTGGGACTGAGGGAAATGGGATGCAGTGACTGAGGGAAATGAGATGCCGAGATTGAGTGAACTGGGATGCAGTGACTGATGGAAATGGTATGCAGTGACTGAGGGAAATGGGATGCAGTGACTGACGGAAATGGAATGCAGCGTCTGTTGGAAATGGGATCCTGCGACTGAAGGTAATGGGATGCAGTGACTGAGGGTAATGGGATGCAGTGACTGAGTGAAATGGGATGCAATGACTGAGGACAATGGGATGCAGTGACTGAGGGCAATGGGATGCTGTGACTGGGAAATGGGATGCAGTGACTATGGGAAATGGGATGCATTGACTGAGGGCAATGGGATGCAGTGACTGAGGACAATGGGATGCAGTGACTGAGGGCAATGGGATGCTGTGACTGGGAAATGGGATGCAGTGACTATGGGAAATGGGACGCAGTGACTGAGTGAAATGGGACGCAGTGACTGATGGAAAGGAGTGCAGTGACTCTGTGAAATGGGATGCAGTGACTGAGTGAAATGGGATTGCCGTGACTGTGGAAAGGAAATGCAGTGACTGAGGAAATGGGACGCAGTGACTGAATGAAATGGTACGCAGTGACTGATGGAAAGGAGATGCAGTGACTCTGTGAAATGGGATGCAGTGACTGAGTGAAATGGGATGCAGTGACTGAGTGAAATGGGATTGCCATGACTGTGGAAAGGAGATGCAGTGACTGAGGAATTGGGACGCAGTGACGGATGGAAATGGGATGCCCTGACTGAGTGTGAAGTGAAGCATTGAGTGAAATGGGATGCAGTGGCTGTGTGAAATGGGATGCAGTGGCTGTTGGAAATGGGATGCCCTGACTGAGTGCAAAGTGAAGCATTGAGTGAAATGGGATGCAGTGGCTGTGTGAAATGGGATGCAGTGGCTGTGTGAAATGGGATGCAGTGGCTGTGTGAAATGGGATGCAGTGGCTGTGTGAATAGGGATGCAGTGACTGAGGGAAAGGAGATGCAGTGTCTGTTTGAAATGGGATGCTGCGACTCAAGTGAATGGGATGCCGTGTTGTGGGGAGTGGGATGCAGTGACTGGGGAATGGGATGCAGTGACTGTGGGGAATGAGATGCAGTGACTGAGATAAATGGGATTCAGTGACTGATGGAAATGGGATGCAGTGACTGATGGGAATGGGATGCAGTGACTGTGGGGAATGGGATGCAGTGACTGAGGGAAATGGGATTCAGTGACTGAGGGAAATGGGATGCAGTGACTGATGGAAATGGGATGCAGTGAATGAGGGAAATGGGATTCAGTGACTGAGTGAACTGTGTTTCAGTCACTGAGTGAACTGTGATGCAGTGGGTGAGTGGAATGGGATGCAGTGACAGAATGAAGTGAGATGCAGTGACTGAGGGACATGGGATACAGTGACTGAGGGAAATGGGATTCAGTGACTGAGATAAATGGGATGCAGTGACTGATGGAAATGGGATGCAGTGAATGAGGGAAATGGGATGCAGTGAATGAGATGAATGGGACGCATTGACTGATGGAAATGGGATGCAGTGACTGAGGGTGATTGGTTGCAGTCACTGAGTGAAATGGGATGCTGTGACACTGTGGAATGGGATGCAGTGACTCAGTGGAATGTGACGCATTGACTGAGGGAAAGGAGATGCAGTGAATGTGGGAAATGGGATGCTCTGACTGAGGGTAATGTGATGCAGTGAGTGAGCGTAACGCGATGCAGTGACTGTGGTTAATGGGATGCAGTGAATGAGGGATAGGAGATGCAGTGAATGTGTGAAATTGGATGCAATGACTGAGGGAAATGGGATGCAGTGACTGATGGAAATCAGATGCAGTGTCTGAGGGAAATGGGATGCTGTGACTGAGCGTACTGGGATGCAGTGACTGAGGTGAAATGGGCTGCAGAGACTGAGTGAAATGGCATGCAGTGATTGAGGAACGGAGATGCAGTGACTTTGGGAAATGGGATGCAGTGACTGATGGAAATGTGATGCAGTGACTGAGGACAATGGGATGCAGTGACTGAGTGAACTGTGATTCAGTCACTGAGTGAACTGTGATGCAGTGGGTGAGTGGAATGGGATGCACTGACTGAGGGACATGGGTTGCAGTAACAGAGGTACTGGGAAGCAGTACTGAGTTAATAGGGAATCAGTGCCCGAGCGGGCTTGGGGTGCAGTGACTGAGGGAAATGGGATACAGTGCCTGATGGAAAAGGGACGCACTGACTATGTGAAATGGGATGCAGTGACTGAGTGAAATGAGATACATTGACTGAGTGAAATGGAATGCAGAAACTGAGGGAAATGGGAAGCAGTGAATGAGGGAAATGGGATGCAGTGACTGAGTGAAATGTGTTGCAGTGACTGATTGAAATGTGATGCAGTGCCTGTGGGAAATGGGATGCAGTGACTGAGTGAAATGAGATGCAGTGACTGAGTGAAATGAGATGCAGTGACTGAGTGAAATGAGATGCAGTGACTGAGTGAAATGAGATGCAGTGACTGAGCGAAATGAGATACAGTGACTGAGGGAAATGGGATGCAGTGACTGATGGAAATCAGGTGGACTGTTTGAGGGAAATGAGATGCAGTGTCTGAGGGAAATGGGATGCTGTGACTGAGCGTACTGGGATGCAGTGACTGAGGGTAATCGGATGTAGTGACTGATGGTAATGGGATGCAGTGACTGAGGTGAAATGGGATGCAGTGACTGAGTGAAATGGCATGCAGTGATTGAGGAACGGAGATGCAGTGACTGTGGGAAATGTGATGCAGTGACTGAGTGAAGTGAGATGCAGTGACTGAGGGACATGGGATGCAGTGACTGAGGGACATGGGATGCAGTGACTGAGGGACATGGGATGCACTGACTGAGGGACATGGGATGCAGTGACTGAGGGACATGGGATGCAGTGACAGAGGTACTGGGAAGGAGTGACTGAGTTAATAGGGAATCAGTGCCCGAGCGGGCTTGGGATGCAGTGACTGATGGAAATGGGATACAGTGTCTGACCGAAAAGGGACGCACTGACTGTGTGAAATGGGATGCAGTGACTGAGTGAAATGGGATGCAGTGACTGAGGGACATGGGATGCAGTGACTGAGGGACATGGGATGCAGTGACTGAGGGACATGGGATGCAGTGACACACGGACATGGGATGCAGTGACAGAGGTGCTGGGAAGGAGTGGCTGAGTTAATATGGAATCAGTGCCCGAGCGGGCTTGGGCTGCAGTGACTGAGGGAAATGTGATACAGTGCCTGACCGAAAAGGGACGCACTGACTGAGTGAAATGAGATGCAGTGACTGAGGGACATGGGATGCAGTGACTGAGGGACATGGGATGCCGTGAGACACGGACATGGGATGCAGTGACACACGGACATGGGTTGCAGTGACAGAGGTGCTGGGAAGGAGTGGCTGAGTTAATAGGGAATCAGTGCCCGAGCGGGCTTAGGCCGCAGTGACTGAGGGAAATGGGATACAGTGCCTGACCGAAAAGGGACGCACTGACTGAGTGAAATGTGATGCAGTGACTGAGGGACATCGGATCCTGTGACACACGGACATGGGATGCAGTGACTGAGGGAAATGGGATGCAGTGAATTAGTGAAATGAGATGCAGTGACTGATGGAAATTGGATGCAGTGACAGAGTGACATGCGCTGCAGTGCCTGATGGAAATGTGATGCAGTTACTGTGGGACATGGGATGCAGTGACTGAGGTACTGGGAAGGAGTGACTGAGTTAATAGGGATGCAGTGCCCGAGCGGGCTTGAGGTGCAGTGACTGAGTGAAATGGGATGCAGTGAATGAGGGAAATGGGATGCAGTGACTGAGTGAAATGTGATGCAGTGACTGAGTGAAATGTGATGCAGTGACTGAGTGAAATGTGATGCAGTGACTGAGTGAAATGTGATGCAGTGACTGAGTGAAATGTGATGCAGTGACTCGGTGAAAGAAGATGCAGTGCCTGTGGGAAATGGGATGCAGTGACTGAGTGAAATGAAATGCAGTGGCTGAGCGAAATGGGATGCAATCACTGAGTGAAATGCGATGCAGAAATTAGATGCAGAGTCTGATGGAAATGTGATTCTGTGACTGCGTGAAATGGGATGCAGTGAATGAGTGAAATGAGATGCAGTATTTGTAGGAAGTAGGATGCAATCACTGAGTGAAATGTGATGCAGAGACTGAGGGAAAGGAGATGCTGTGACTCTGGGAAATGGGATGCAGTGAGTGTGGGAAATTGAATGCAGCGTCTGTGAGATACGGGAAACAGTGACTGATCGAAATGGATTGCATTGACTGTGGTGAAGGAGATGTAGTGATTGAGTGAAATGGGATGCAGTGACTGAGGGAAAAGGGATGCAGTGACTGCATGAAATGGGATGCCGTCACTGAGTGAAATGTGTTTCAGTCACTGAGTGTAACATGTTGCAGTCGCTGAGTGAAATGGGATGCAGTGACTGAGGGAAATGGGATGCAGTGACTGATGGAAATGGGATGCAGTGTCTGACGGAAATTGAATGCAGCATCAGTGAGAAACGGGATGCACTGACTGAGAGAAATGGGATCCAGCGACTGAGGGAAATGGAATGCCGTGACTGAGGGAAATGGAATGCCGTGACTGAGGGAAATGGGATGCAGTGACTGAGTGAAATGGGAAGCAGTGACTGATGGAAATGAGATGCCCTGACTTGGGGAAAGGAGATGCAGTGACTGTGGGAAATGGGATGCAGTGACTTATGGAAATGGGATGCAGTTACTGTGGGACATGGGATGCAGTGGCTGAGGTCCTGGGAAGGAGTGACTGAGTTAATCGGGATGCAGTGCCCGAGCGGGCTTGGGGTACAGTGACTGAGGGAAATGGGATACAGTGGCTGAGAGAAATGGGACGCACTGTCTTAGTGAAATGGGATGCAGTGACTGATGGAAATTGTATGCAGTGACAGAGTGACATGAGCTGCAGTGCCTGATGGAAATGGGATGCAGTTACTGTGGGACATGGGATGCAGTGACTGAGGTACTGGGAAGGAGTGACTGAGGTCATAGGGATGCAGTGCCCGAGCGGGCTTGGGGTACAGTGACTGAGGGAAATGGGATACAGTGGCTGAGAGAAATGGGACGCACTGTCTTAGTGAAATGGGATGCAGTGAGTGAGGGACATGGGATGCAGTGAGTGAGGGACATGGGATGCAGTGAGTGAGGGACATGGGATGCAGTGAGTGAGGGACATGGGATGCAGTGACTGAGGGAAGTGGGATGCAGTGACTGAGGGAAATGGGATGCAGTGATTGAGTGAAATGGGATGCCGTGACTGCTTGAAATTGGTTGCAGTAACTGAGGGAAATGTGATGAAGTGCCTGAGTGAAATGGGATGCCGTGACTCAGTGAAATGGGATGCACTGACTGAGGGAAGTGGGATGCAGTGACTCAGGGAAATGGGATGCAGTGACAAAAGGAAATGGGATGCAGTGACTGGGAAATGGGATGCAGTGACTGGGAAATGGGATGCAGTGACAGTGGGAAATGGGATGCAGTGACAGTGGGAAATGGGATGCAGTGACTGATGGAAATGGGACGCAGTGAGTGAGTGAAATGGGACGCAGTGACTGAGTGAAATGGAATTGCCGTGACTGTGGAAAGGAGATGCAGTGACTGAGGAAATGGGATGCAGTGACTGAGGGAAATGGGATTGCCGTGACTGTGGAAAGGAGATGCAGTGACTGAGTGAACTGGGATGCACTGGCTGAGGGCAATGGGATGCAGTGACTGTGGGAAATGGGATGCAGTGACTGTGGGAAATGGGATGCAGTCACTGAGGGAAATGGGATGCAGTGACTGAGGGAAATGGGATGCAGTGACTGTGGGAAATGGGATGCAGTCACTGTGGGAAATGGGATGCAGTGACTGAGTGAAATGGGATGCAGTGACTGAGTGAAATGGGATGCAGTGACTGAGTGAAATGGGATTGCCGTGACTGTGGAAAGGAGATGCAGTGACTGAGGAAATGGGACGCAGTGACTGATGGAAATGGGATGCCCTGACTGAGTGTAAAGTGAAGCATTGAGTGAAATGGGATGCAGTGGCTGTGTGAAATGGGATGCAGTGGCTGTGTGAACTGGGATGCAGTGGCTGTGTGAATAGGGATGCAGTGACTGAGGGAAAGGAGATGCGATGTATGTTTGAAATGGGATGCTGCGACTCAAGTGAATGGGATGCCGGGTCTGTGGGGAATGGGATGCAGTGACTGTTGTGAAGGATATGCAGTGATTGAGTGAAATGGGATGCAGGGACTGCGTGAAATGTGGTGCAGGGACTGCGTGAAATGTGGTGCAGGGACTGCATGAAATGTGATGCAGTGACTGCTTCAAATGGGATGCAGTGACTGAGTGAAATGGGATGCAGTGACTGAGTGAAATGGGATGCAGTGACTGAGGGCAATTGGATGCAGTGACTGATGGAAATGGGATGCAGTGACTGATGGAAATGGGACGCAGTGACTGAGTGAAATTGGACGCAGTGACTGAGTGAAATGGGATGCAGTCACTGTGGGAAATGGGATGCAGTGACTGAGGGAAATGGGATGCAGTGACTGTGGGAAATGGCATGCAGTGAGTGAGTGAAATGGGACGCAGTGACTGAGTGAAATGGAATTGCCGTGACTGTGGAAAGGAGATGCAGTGACTGAGGAAATGGGATGCAGTGACTGAGGGAAATGGGATTGCCGTGACTGTTGAAAGGAGATGCAGTGACTGAGGAAATGGGACGCAGTGACTGATGGAAATGGGATGCCCTGACTGAGTGCCAAGTGAAGCATTGAGTGAAATGGGATGCAGTGTCTGCGTGAAATGGGATGCAGGGACTGCGTGAAATGCGGTGCAGTGACTGCATGAAATGTGATGCAGTGACTGCTTCAAATGGGATGCAGTGACTGAGTGAAATGGGATGCAGTGACTGAGTGAAATGGGATGCAGTGACTGATGGTAATGGGATGCAGTGACTGAGTGAAATGGGATGCAGTGACTGACTGAAATGGGATTGCCGTGACTGTTGAAAGGAGATGCAGTGACTGAGGAAATGGGACGCAGTGACTGATGGAAATGGGATGCCCTGACTGAGTGCAAAGTGAAGCATTGAGTGAAATGGGATGCAGTGGCTGTGTGAAATGGGATGCAGTGACTGAGTGAAATGGGATGCAGTGACTGAGTGAAATGGGATGCAGTGTCTGCGTGAAATATGGTGCAGGGACTGCGTGAAATGCGGTGCAGTGACTACTTCAAATGGGATGAAGTGATTGCTTCAAATGGGATGCAGTGACCGAGTGAAATGGGATGCAGTGACCGAGTGAAATGGGATGCAGTGACTGAGGGTAATGGGATGCAGTGACTGATGGAAATGGAAGCAGTGACTGAGTGAAATGGGATGCAGTGACGGAGGTACTGGGAAGGAGTGATTGAGTTAATAGGGATGCAGTGCCCGAGCGGGCTTGGGGTGCAGTGACTTAGGGAAATGGGATACAGTGCCTGAGTGAAATGTGACGCACGGACTGAGTGAAATGTGATGCAGTGACTGCGTGAAATGGGATGCAGTGAATGAGTAAATGAGATGCAGTGACTGAGTGAAATGCGCGCAGTGACTGATAGAAATCGGATACAGTGACTGATGGAAGTGGGATGCAGTGACTGACGGAACTGGGATGCGGTGACTGTGTGAACTGGGATGTGGTGACTGTGTGAACTGGGATGCGGTGACTGTGTGAACTGGGATGCGGTGACTATGTGAACTGGGATGCAGTGGCTGAGTGAAATGGGATGCAGTGGCTGAGTGAAATGGGATGCAGTGACTGAGGGAAAGGAGACGCTGTGATTCTGGGAAATGGAATGCAGTGAGTGTGAGAAATTGAATGCAGCGCCTGTGAGATACGGGAAACAGTGACTGATGGAAATGGAATGCAGTGACTATGGTGAAGGAGATGCAGTGACTGAGTGAAATGGGATGCAGTGACTGAGTAAAATGTGATGAATTGACTGAGTGAAATGTGCTGCAGTGACTGAGTGAAATGGGATGCAGTGACTGAGTGAAATGGGATGCAGTGACTGAGTGAAATGGGATGCAGTGACTGAGTGAAATGGGATGCAGTGACTGAGGGACATGGGATGCATTGACTGAGGGAAATGGGATGCATTGACTGAGGGAAATGGGATGCATTGACTGTGGGAAATGGGATGCAGTGACTGAGTGAAATGAGATGCAGTGATGGAAGGAAATGGGATGCAGTGACTGAGGGACATGGGATGCAGTGACTGAGGGACATGGGATGCAGTGACTGAGGGACATGGGATGCATTGACTGAGTGAAATGCGATACACTGACTGAGGGATAGGAGACGCTGTGATTCTGGGAAATGGGATGCAGTGAGTGTGGGAAATTGAATGCAGTGACAGTGAGATACGGGAAACAGTGACTGATGGAAATGGAATGCAGTGACTATGGTGAAGGAGATGCAGTGACTGAGTGAAATGGGATGCAGTGACTGAGTGAAATGGGATGCAGTGACTGAGTAAAATGTGATGCATTGACTGAGTGAAATGTGGTGCAGTCACTGAGTGAAATGGGATGCAGTGACTGAGGGAAATGGGATGCAGTGACTGAGGGAAATGGGATGCAGTGACTGAGGGAAATGGGATGCAGTGACTGAGTGAAATGAGATGCAGTGACACACGGACATGGGTTGCAGTGACTGAGGGAAATGGGATGCAGTGACTGAGTGAAATGCGATGCACTGACTGAGTGAAATGGGATGCAGTGACTGAGTGAAATGTGATGCATTGTTTGATGTAAATGAGATGCAGTGACTGAGGGAAATGGGATGCAGTATTTGTGGGAAGTAGGATGCGATCACTGATTGAAATGAGATGCAGTGGGAAATGGGATACACTGAGTGTCGGAAATTGAATGCAGTGTCTGTGAGATACGGGAACCAGTGACTGATGGAAATGGGATGCAGTGACTGAGGGAAATGGGATGCAGTGACTGAGGTCCTGGGAAGGAGTGACTGAGTTAATAGGGATGCAGTGCCTGAGCGGGCTTGGAGTACAGTGACTGAGGGAAATGGGATACAGTGGCTGAGAGAAATGGGATGCACTGTTTTAGTGAAATGGGATGCAGTGGCTGAGTGAAATGGGATGCAGTAACTGGTGGAAACGGGATGCAGTGACTGATCGAAATGGGATGCGGTGACTGACAGTAATTGGATGGAGTGACGGACGGTATTGGGATGCAGTGACTGAGGGAAACGGGACGCAGTGTCAGAGTGAAATGGGATGCAGTCAATGAGTGAAATGGGATGCAGTCAATGAGTGAAATGGCCTGCAGTGATTTGGGATGCAGTGACTGAGGGAAATGGAATGCAGTGGCTGAGTGAAATGGGATACACTGACTCTTGGAAATGGGATACAGTGACTGTTGGAAATGGATTGCAGTCACTGTTGGCAATGGGATGCAGTCACTGTTGGAAATGGGATGCAGTGACTGTGGGAAATGGGATGCAGTGACTGTTGGAAATGGATTGCAGTGACTGTTGGCAATGGGATGCAGTGACTGAGGGAAAGGAGATGCAGTGACTGTGGGAAATGGCATACTGTGACTCAGGGTAATGGGATGTAGTGACTGAGGGGAATGGGATGCAGTGTCTGTGTGAAATGGGATACTGTGACTGAGGAAAGGAGATGCAGTAACTATGGGAAATGGGATGCAGTGACTGATGGAAATGGGATGCAGTGTCTGAGGGAAATGGGATGCAGTGACTGAGAGAAATGGCCTGTAGTAACTGAGTGAAATGGGATGCAGTGACTGAGGAAAGGAGATGCAGTGATTGTGGGAAATGGGATGCAGTGACTGAGAGAAATGGCCTGTAGTAAATGAGTGAAATGAGATGCAGTAACTGTTTGAAATGGGATGCAGTGGCTGCGTGAACTGGGATGCGGTGACTGCGTGAACTGGGATGCGGTGACTGTGTGAACTGGGATGCGGTGACTATGTGAACTGGGATGCGGTGACTATGTGAAGTGGGATGCAGTGGCTGAGTGAAATGGGTTGCAGTGGGGAGTGAAATGGGATGCAGTGAATGGTGGAAATGAGATGCAGTGACTTAGGGAAAGGAAATGCAGTGACTGAGTGAAATGGGATGCAGTGACTGAGTGAAATGGGATGCAGTGACAGAGTGACATGAGCTGCAGGATCTGATGGAAATGTGATGCAGTACCTGAGGGAAATGGGATTCAGTGACTGAGGTAATGGGAAGGAGTGACTGAGTTCATGGGGGTGCAATGCTCGAGCGGACTTGGGGTGCAGTGAGTGAGGGAAATGGGATACAGTGCCTGAGCCAAATGGGACGCACTGACTGAGTGAAATGGGATGCAGTGACTGAGGGACATGGGATGCATTGACTGAGGGACATGGGATGCATTGACTGAGGGAAATAGGATGCATTGACTGTGGGAAATGGGATGCAGTGACTGAGTGAAATGAGATGCAGTGACTGAAGGAAATGGGATGCAGTGACTGAGGGACAGAGGATGAAGTGACTGAGGGACATGGGATGCATTGACTGAGTGAAATGCGATGCAGTGACTGAGGGAAAGGAGACGCTGTGATTCTGGGAATTGGGATGCAGTGAGTGTGGAAAATTGAATGCAGCGCCTGTGAGATACGGGAAACAGTGACTGATGGAAATGGAATGCAGTGACTATGGTGAAGGAGATGCAGTGACTGAGTGAAATGGGATGCAGTGACTGATGGTTATGGGATGCAGTGACTGAGGAAAGGAGATGCAGTGATTGTGGGAAATAGGAAGCGGTGACTGAGTGCAATGTGAAGCATTGAATGAGTGAAATGAGATGCAGTAACTGTTTGAAATGGGATGCAGTGGCTGTGTGAACTGGGATGCGGTGACTGTGTGAACTGGGATGCAGTGGCTGTGTGAAATGTGATACAGTGACTCAGGAACGGGGAAGGAGTGACTGAATTAATAGGGATGCAGTGCCCGAGCGGGCTTGGGGAGCAGTGACTTAGGGAAATGGGATACAGTGCCTGAGTGAAATGGGATGCAGTGACTGAGTGGAATGGGATGCAGTGACTGAGTGGAATGGGATGCAGTGACTGAGTGCAATGGGATGCAGTGACTGAGTGCAATGGGATGCAGTGACTGAGTGCAATGGGATGCAGTGACTGAGTGGAATGGGATGCAGTGACTGAGTGGAATGGGATGCAGTGACTGAGTGAAATGAGATGCAGCGACTGAGTGAAATGCGCGCAGTGACTGATAGAAATCGGATAAAGTGACTGATGGAAATGGGATGCAGTGACTGACGGAACTGGGATGCGGTGACTGTGTGAACTGGGATGTGGTGACTGTGTGAACTGGGATGTGGTGACTATGTGAACTGGGATGCGGTGACTATGTGAAGTGGGATGCAGTGGCTGAGTGAAATGGGATGCAGTGGCTGAGTGAAATGGGATGCAGTGGGGAATGAAATGAGATTCAGTGACTTAGGGAAAGGAAATGCAGTGTCTGTGGGAAATGGGATGGTGTGACTGAGGGTAATGGGATGCAGTGACTGATGGAAACGGATGCAGTGACTGAGTGAAACGGGATGCAGAGACTGAGTGAAATGCGATGCAGTGACTGAGGTACTGGGAAGGAGTGACTGAGTTAATAGGGATGCAGTGCCCAAGTGGGCTTGGGGTGCAGTGACTGAGTGAAATGGGATGCAGTGACTTAAGGAAAGGAAATGCAGTGTCTGTGGGAAATGGGATGCTACGACTGAGGAAAATGGGATGGAGTGACTGACGGAAATGGGATGCAGTGACTGAACGAAATGGGATGCAGTGACTCAGGTACTGGGAAGGAGTGACTGAATTAATGGGGATGCAGTGCCCGAGCGGGCTTGGGGTGCAGTGACTTAGGGAAATGGGATACAGTGCCTGAGTGGAATGGGATGCAGTGACTGAGTGGAATGGGATGCAGTGACTGAGTGGAATGGGATGCAGTGACTGAGTGGAATGGGATGCAGTGACTGAGTGAAATGAGATGCAGCGACTGAGTGAAATGCGCGCAGTAACTGATAGAAATCGGATAAAGTGACTGATGGAAATGGGATGCAGTGACTGACGGAACTGGGATGCGGTGACTGTGTGAACTGGGATGTGGTGACTGTGTGAACTGGGATGTGGTGACTGTGTGAACTGGGATGTGGTGACCATGTGAACTGGGATGCGGTGACGATGTGAAGTGGGATGCAGTGGCTGAGTGAAATGGGATGCAGTGGCTGAGTGAAATGGGATGCAGTGGGAGTGAAATGAGATGCAGTGACTTAGGGAAAGGAAATGCAGTGTCTGTGGGAAATGGGATGGTGCGACTGAGGGTAATGGGATGCAGTGACCGAGTGAAATGGGATGCAGTGACTGAGTGAAATGGGATGCAGTGACTGAGTGAAATGGGATGGAGTTACTGACTGAAATGAGATGCAGTGACTGATGGAAATGGGATGCAGTGACTGAGGGAAATGGGATGCTGTGACTGAGCGTACTGTGATGCAGTGACTGAGGGTAATGGGATGTAGTGACTGATGGTAATGGGATGCAGTGTCTGAGGGAAATGGGATGCTGTGACTGAGCGTACTGTGATGCAGTGACTGAGGGTAATGGGATGTAGTGACTGATGGTAATGGGATGCAGTGATGGAGGGAAATGGCCTGCAGTGACTGCGTGAAATGGGATGCAGTGACTGAGGAAAGGAGATGCAGCGACTGTGGGAAATGGGAAGCGGTGACTGAATGGAATGTGAAGCATTGAATGAGTGAAATGAGATGCAGTGACTGTTTGAAATGGGATGCAGTGGCTGTGTGAACTGGGATGCGGTGACTGTGTGAACTGGGATGCAGTGGCTGAGTGAAATGCGATGCAGTGACTCAGGTACTGGGAAGGAGTGACTGAATTAATAGGGATGCAATGCCCGAGCGGGCTTGGGGTGCAGTGAATTAGGGAAATGGGATACAGTGCCTGAGTGAAATGGGATGCAGTGACTGAATTGAATGGGATGCATTGAGTGAGTGGAATGGGATGCAGTGACTGAGTGAAATGGGATGCAGTGTCTCATTGAAATGGGATGCAGTTAATGAGTGAAATGAGATGCAGTGACTGATGGAATTTGAATGCAGTGACAGAGTGACATGAGCTGCAGTGCCTGATGGAAATGGGATGCAGATTTGTGGGACATGGGATGCAGTGACTGAGGTCCTGGGAAGGAGTGACTGAGCTAATGGGGAGGCAGTGCCCAAGCGGGCTTGGAGCACAGTGACTGAGGGAAATGGGATACAGTGGCTGAGAGAAATGGGACGCACTGTCTTTGTGAAACGGGATGCAGTGGCTGAGTGGAATGGGATGCAGTAACTGGTGGAAATGGGATGCAGTGACTGATCGAAATGGGATGCAGAGACTGACAGTAATTGGATGGAGTGACGGACGGTAATGGGATGCAGTGACTGAGGGAAACGGGACGCAGTGTCAGAGTGAAATGGGATGCAGTCAATGAGTGAAATGGCCGGCAGTGATTGAGTGATGTGGGATGCAGTGACTGAGGGAAGTGGGTTGCAGTGGCTGAGTGAAATGGGATGCACTGACTCTTGGAAATGGATTGCAGTGACTGTTGGCAATGGGATGCAGTCACTGTTGGAAATGGGATGCAGTGACTGTGGGAAATGGGATGCAGTGACTGTGGGAAATGGCATACTGTGACTCAGGGTAATGGGATGTAGTGACTGAGGGGAATGGGATGCAGTAACTGAGTGAAATGGGATACTGTGACTGAGGGAAAGGAGATGCAGTGACTATGGGAAATGGGATGCAGTGACTGAGTGAAATGGGATGCAGTGACTGAGGGTAATTGGATGCAGTGACTGATGGAAATGGGATGCAGTGACTGAGGGAAATGGGATACAGTGACTGAGGGAAATGGGATGCAGTGTCTGAGGGAAATGGGATGCAGTGTCTGAGGGAAATGGGATGCTGTGACTGAGCGTACTGTGATGCAGTGACTGTGGGTAATGGGATGTAGTGACTGATGGTAATGGGATGCAGTGACTGAGAGAAATGTCCTGCAGTAACTGAGTGAAATGGGATGTAGTGACTGAGGAAAGGAGATGCAGTGATTGTTGGAAATGGGAAGCGGTGACTGAGTGGAATGTGAAGCATTGAATGAGTGAAATGAGATGCAGTGACTGTGTGAACTGGGATGCGTTGACTGTGTGAACTGGGATGCAGTGGCTGAGTGAAATGCAATGCAGTGACTCAGGTACTGGGAAGGAGTGACTGAATTAAGAGGGATGCAGTGCCGAAGCGTGCTTGGGGTGCAGTGACTTATTGAAATGGGATACAGGACCTGAGTGAAATGCGATGCACTGACTGACTGAAATGGGATGCAGTGTCTGAGTGGAATGGGATGCAGTGACTGAGTGGAATTGGATGCAGTGACTGAGTGAAATGCGCTGCAGTGACTGCGTGAAATGAGATGCAGTGGGGAGTGAAATGGGATGCAGTGACTGGTGGAAATGAGATGCAGTGACTTTGGGAACGGAAATGCAGTGTCTGTGGGAAATGGGATGCTGGGACTGAGGGTAATGGGATGCAGTGCCTGATGGAAATGGACGCAGTGACTGAGTGAAATGGGATGCAGTGACTGAGTGAAATGGGACGCAGTGACTGATGGAAAGGAGATGCAGTGACTCTGTGAAATGGGATGCAGTGACTGAGTGAAATGGGATGAAGTGACTGAGGACAATGGGATGCAGTGACTGAGGGACATGGGAAGCATTGACTGAGTGAAATGCGATGCAGAGACTGAGGGAAAGGAGATGCAGTGACTGAGTGAAATGTGATGCAGTGACTGCGTGAAATGAGATGCAGTGACTGAGCGAAATGGGATGCAGTATTTTTGGGAAGTAGGATGCAATCACTGATTGAAATGAGATGCAGTGGGAAATGGGATACAGTGAGTGTCGGAAATTGAATCCAGCGTCTGTGAGATACGGGAAGCAGTGACTGATGGAAATGGGATGCAGTGACTGAGGGAAATGGGATGCACTGACTGAGTGAGATGGGTTGCAGTGTCTGAGTGAGATGGGATGCAGTGTCTGAGTGAGATGGGATGCAGTGTCTGAGTGAGATGGGATGCAGTGTCTGAGTGAAATGGGATGCAGTGTCTGATTGAAATGGGATGCAGTTAATGAGTGAAATGGCCTGCAGTGATTGAGTGATTTGGGATGCAGTGACTGAGGGAAATGGAATGCAGTGGCTGAGTGAAATGGGATACACTGACTCTTGGAAATGGGATGCAGTGACTGTTGGAAATGGATTGCAGTGACTGTTGGCAATAGGATGCAGTCACTGTGGGAAATGGGATGGAGTGACTGTGGGAAATGGGATGCAGTGACTGTTGGAAATGGATTGCAGTGACTGTTGGCAATGGGATGCAGTGACTGAGGGAAAGGAGATGCAGTGACTGTGGAAAATGGCATACTGTGACTCAGGGTAATGGGATGTAGTGACTGTTGGCAATGGGATGCAGTGACTGAGTGAAATGGGATACTGTGACTGAGGAAAGGAGATGCAGTGACTATGGGAATGGGTGCAGTGACTGAATGAAATGGGATGCAATGACTGAGGGTAATGGGATGCAGTGACTGATGGAAATGGGATGCAGTGACTGATGGAAATGGGATGCAGTGTCTGAGGGAAATGGGATGCAGTGACTGAGCGTACTGTGATGCAGTGACTGAGGGTAATGGGATGTAGTGACTGATGGTTATGGGATGCAGTGACTGAGGAAAGGAGATGCAGTGATTGTGGGAAATGGGAAGCGGTGACTGAGTGGAATGTGAAGCTTTGAATGAGTGAAATGAGATGCAGTAACTGTTTGCAATGGGATGCAGTGGCTGTGTGAACTGGGATGCGGTGACTGTGTGAACTGGGATGCGGTGACTGTGTGAACTGGGATGCAGTGGCTGAGTGAAATGTGATACAGTGACTCAGGAACTGGGAAGGAGTGACTGAATTAATAGGGATGCAGTGCCCGAGCGGGCTTGGGGTGCAGTGACTTAGGGAAATGGGATGCAGTGCCTGAGTGAAATGGGATGCAGTGACTGAGTGGAATGGGATGCAGTGACTGAGTGGAATGGGATGCAGTGACTGAGTGAAATGAGATGCAGCGACTGAGTGAAATGCGCGCAGTGACTGATAGAAATCGGATAAAGTGACTGATGGAAATGGGATGCAGTGACTGACGGAACTGGGATGCGGTGACTATGTGAAGTGGGATGCAGTGGCTGAGTGAAATGAGATGCAGTGGCTAAGTGAAATGGGATGCAGTGGGGAGTGAAATGAGATGCAGTGACTTAGGGAAAAGAAATGCAGTGTCTGTGGGAAATGGGATGGTGCGACTGAGGGTGATGGGATGCAGTGACTGATGGAAACGGGATGCAGTGACTGAGTGAAATGCGATGCAGTGACTGAGGTACTGGGAAGGAGTGACTGAGTTAATAGGGATGCAGTACCCGAGTGGGCTTGGGGTGCAGTGACTGAGTGAAATGGGATGCAGTGACTTAAGGAAAGGAAATGCAGTGTCTGTGGGAAATGGGATGCTGCGACTGAGGAAAATGGGATGCAGTGACTGACGGAAATGGGATGCAGTGACTGAACGAAATGGGATGCAGTGACTGAGTGAAATAGGTTGAAGTGACTGAGTGAAATGGGATGCAGTGACTGAGTGAAATGGGATGCAGTGACTGAGTGAAATGGGATGCACTGTCTTTGTGAAATGGGATGCAGTGGCTGAGTGAAATGGGATGCAGTAACTGGTGGAAATGGGATGCAGTGACTGATCGAAATGGGATGCAGTGACTGACAGTAATTGGATGGAGTGACGGACGGTAATGGGATGCAGTGACTGAGGGAAACGGGACGCAGTGTCAGAGTGAAATGGGCTGCAGTCAATGAGTGAAATAGCCGGCAGTCATTGAGTGATGTGGGATGCAGTGACTGAGGCAAATGGGATGCAGTGGCTGAGTGAAATGGGATGCAGTGACTGTGGGAAATGGGATGCAGTGACTGTGGGAAATGGGATGCAGTGACTGAGGGAAAGGAGATGCAGTGACTGTGGGAAATGGCATACTGTGACTCAGGGTATTGGGATGTAGTGACTGAGGTGAATGGGATGCAGCGACTGAGTGAAATGGGATACTGTGACTGAGGAAAGGAGATGCAGTGACTATGGGAAATGGGATGCAGTGACTGAGTGAAATGGTATGCAGTGACTGAGGGTAATGGGATGCAGTGACTGAGGGTAATGGGATGCAGTGACTGATGGAAATGGGATGCAGTGACTGATGGAAATGGGATGCAGTGTCTGAGGGAAATGGGATTCAGTGTCTGAGGGAAATGGGATGCTGTGACTGAGCGTACTGTGATGCAGTGACTGAGGGTAATGGGATGTAGTGACTGATGGTAATGGGATAGAGAACATAGAACATAGAACAGTACAGCACAGAACAGGCCCTTCAGCCCACAATGTTGTGCCGACCATTGATCCTCATGGATGCACCCTCAAATTTCTGTGACCATATGCATGTCCAGCAGTCTCTTAAATGACCCCAATGACCTTGCTTCCACAACTGCTGCTGGCAACGCATTCCATGCTCTCACAACTCTCACAACTGGGAAATGGGATGCAGTGACTGAGGGAAAGGAGATGCAGTGACTGTGGGAAATGGCATACTGTGACTCAGGGTATTGGGATGTAGTGACTGAGTGAAATGGGATGCAGTGACTGAGTGAAATGCGCTGCAGTGACTGCGTGAAATGAGATGCAGTGGGGAGTGAAATGGGATGCAGTGACTTAGGGAAAGGAAATGCAGTGTCTGTGGGAAATGGGATGCTGGGACTGAGGGTAATGGGATGCAGTGACTGATGGAAATGGAAGCAGTGACTGAGTGAAATGGGATGCAGTGACGGAGGTACTGGGAATGAGTGACTGAGTTAATAGGGACGCAGTGCCCGAGCGGGCTTGGGGTGCAGTGACTTAGGGAAATGGGATACAGTGCCTGAGTGAAATGGGATGCAGTGACTGAGTGAAATGGGATGCAGTGACTGAGTGGAATGGGATGCAGTGACTGAATGGAATGGGATGCAGTGACTGAGTGAAATGGGATGCAGTGACTGAGTGAAATGCGCGCAGTGACTGATAGAAATCGGATGCAGTGACTGATGGAAGTGGGATGCAGTGACTGACGGAACTGGGATGCGGTGACTGTGTGAACTGGGATGTGGTGACTGTGTGAACTGGGATGCGGTGATGATGTGAAATGGGATGCAGTGGCTGAGTGAAATGGGATGCAGTGGCTGAGTGAAATGGGATGCAGTGACTGAGGGACATGGGATGCAGTGACTGAGGGACATGGGAAGCATTGACTGAGTGAAATGCGATGCAGAGACTGAGGGAAAGGAGATGCTGTGACTATGGGAAATGGGATGCAGTGAGTGTGGGAAATTGAATGCAGCGCCTGTGAGATACGGGAAACAGTGACTGATGGAAATGGAATGCAGTGACTATGGTGAAGGAGGTGCAGTGACTGAGTGAAATGGGATGCAGTGACTGAGTGAAATCGGCTGCAGTGACTGAGGGACATGGGAGGCAGTGACTGAGGGACATGGGAGGCAGTGACTGAGGGACATGGGATGCAGTGACCGAGTGAAATGAGATGCAGTGACTGAGTGAAATGGGATGCAGTGACTGAGTGAAATGGGATGCAGTGACAGAGTGACATGAGCTGCAGAAACTGATGGAAATGTGATGCAATAGCTGAGGGAAATGGGATTCAGTGACTGAGGTAATGGGAAGGAGTGACTGAGTTCATGGGGGTGCAATGCCCGCGCGGACTTGGGGTGCAGTGAGTGAGGGAAATGGGATACAGTGCCTGAGCCAAATGGGACGCACTGACTGAGTGAAATGGGATGCAGTGACTGAGGGACATGGGATGCATTGACTGAGGGAAATAGGATGCATTGACTGAGGGAAATGGGATGCAGTGACTGAGTGAAATGAGATGCAGTGACTGAAGGAAATGGGATGCAGTGACTGAGGGACATAGGATGAAGTGACTGAGGGACATGGGATGTATTGACTGAGTGAAATGCGATGCAGTGACTGAGGGAAAGGAGACGCTGTGATTCTGGGAAATGGGATGCAGTGAGTGTGGGAAATTGAATGCAGCGCCTGTGAGATACGGGTAACAGTGACTGATGGAAATGGAATGCAGTGACTATGGTGAAGGAGATGCAGTGACTTAGTGAAATGGGATGCAGTGACTGAGGAAAATGTGATGCATTGACTGAGTGAAATGTAGTGCAGTGACTGAGTGAAATGTAGTGCAGTGACTGAGTGAAATGGGATGCAGTGACTGAGTGAAATGGGATGCAGTGACTGAGTGAAATGTGGTGCAGTGACTGAGTGAAATATGTTGCAGTCACTGCGTGAAATGGGACGCATCACTGAGTGAATTGGGATGCAGTGACTGAGGGAAATGGGAAGCAGTGACTGAGGGAAATGGGATGCAGTGACTGTGTGAAATGAGATGCAGTGACTGAGTGAAATGAGATGCATCGTTTGATGGAAATGAGATGCAGTGACTGAGGGAAATGGGATGCAGTGACTGAGGGAATTGGGATGCAGTGACTGAGTGAAATGGGATGCAGTGACTGAGTGAAATGCGATGCACTGACTGAGTGAAATGGGATGCAGTGACTGAGTGAAATGAGATGCATTGTTTGATGGAAATGGGATGCAGTGACTGAGGGAAATGGGATGCAGTGACTGAGTGGAATGGGATGCAGTGACTGAGTGAAATGTGATGCAGTGACTGCGTGAAATGGGATGCAGTGAATGAGTAAATGAGATGCAGTGACTGAGTGAAATGCGTGCAGTGACTGATAGAAATCGGATACAGTGACTGATGGAACTGGGATGCAGTGACTGACGGAACTGGGATGCGGTGACTGTGTGAACTGGGATGCGGTGACTATGTGAACTGGGATGCAGCGGCTGAGGGAAATGGGATGCAGTGGCTAAGTGAAATGGGATGCAGTGACTGAGGGACATGGGATGCAGTGACTGAGGGACATGGGAAGCATTGACTGAGTGAAATGCGATGCAGAGACTGAGGGAAAGGAGATGCAGTGACTGAGTGAAATGTGATGCAGTGACTGCGTGAAATGAGATGCAGTGACTGAGCGAAATGGGATGCAGTATTTTTGGGAAGTAGGATGCAATCACTGATTGAAATGAGATGCAGTGGGAAATGGGATACAGTGAGTGTTGGAAATTGAATGCAGTGTCTGTGAGATACGGGAAGCAGTGACTGATGGAAATGGGATGCAGTGACTGAGGGAAATGGGTTGCAGTGTTTGAGTGAGATGGGTTGCAGTGTCTGAGTGAGATGGGTTGCAGTTAATGAGTGAAATGGCCTGCAGTGATTGAGTGATTTGGGATGTAGTGACTGAGGGAAATGGAATGCAGTGGCTGAGTGAAATGGGATACACTGACTATTGGAAATGGGATGCAGTGACTGTTGGAAATGGATTGCAGTGACTGTTGGCAATGGGATGCAGTCACTGTTGGAAATGGGATGCAGTGACTGTGGGAAATGGGATGCAGTGACTGTTGGAAATGGATTGCAGTGACTGTTGGCAATGGGATGGAGTGACTGAGGGAAAGGAGATGCAGTGACTGTGGGAAATGGCATACTGTGACTCAGGGTAATGGGATGTAGTGACTGAGGGGAATGGGATGCAGTGACTTAGTGAAATGGGATACTGTGACTGAGGAAAGGAGATGCAGTGACTATGGGAAATGGGTGCAGTGACTGAATGAAATGGGATGCAGTGACTGAGGGTAATGGGATGCAGTGACTGATGGAAATGGGATGCAGTGACTGATGGAAATGGGATGCAGTGTCTGAGGGAAATGGGATGCAGTGACTGAGCGTACTGTGATGCAGTGACTGAGGGTAATGGGATGTAGTGACTGATGGTTATGGGATGCAGTGACTGAGGAAAGGAGATGCAGTGATTGTGGGAAATGGGAAGCGGTGACTGAGTGCAATGTGAAGCATTGAATGAGAGAAATGAGATGCATAACTGTTTGAAATGGGATGCAGTGGCTGTGTGAACTGGGATGCGGTGACTGTGTGAACTGGGATGCGGTGACTGTGTGAACTGGGATGCAGTGGCTGAGTGAAATGTGATACAGTGACTCAAGAACTGGGAAGGAGTGACTGAATTAATAGGGATGCAGTGCCCGAGCGGGCTTGGGGTGCAGTGACTTAGGGAAATGGGATACAGTGCCTGAGTGAAATGTGATGCAGTGACTGAGTGGAATGGGATGCAGTGACTGAGTGAAGTACGCGCAGTAACTGATAGAAATCGGATAAAGTGACTGATGGAAATGGGATGCAGTGACTGACGGAACTGGGATGCGGTGACAGTTTGAACTGGGATGTGGTGACCGTGTGAACTGGGATGTGGTGACCATGTGAACTGGGATGCGGTGACGATGTGAAGTGGGATGCAGTGGCTGAGTGAAATGGGATGCAGTGGCTGAGTGAAAAGGGATGCAGTGACTGAGGAAAATGTGATGCATTGACTGAGTGAAATGTAGTGCAGTGACTGAGTGAAATGTAGTGCAGTGACTGAGTGAAATGGGATGCAGTGACTGAGTGAAATGGGATGCAGTGACTGAGTGAAATGTGGTGCAGTGACTGAGTGAAATGTGTTGCAGTCACTGCGTGAAATGGGACGCATCACTGAGTGAATTGGGATGCAGTGACTGAGGGAAATGGGAAGCAGTGACTGAGGGAAATGGGATGCAGTGACTGCGTGAAATGAGATGCAGTGACTGAGTGAAATGAGATGCATCGTTTGATGGAAATGAGATGCAGTGACTGAGGGAAATGGGATGCAGTGACTGAGGGAATTGGGATGCAGTGACTGAGTGAAATGGGATGCAGTGACTGAGTGAAATGCGATGCACTGACTGAGTGAAATGGGATGCAGTGACTGAGTGAAATGAGATGCATTGTTTGATGGAAATGGGATGCAGTGACTGAGGGAAATGGGATGCAGTGACTGAGTGGAATGGGATGCAGTGACTGAGTGAAATGTGATGCAGTGACTGCGTGAAATGGGATGCAGTGAATGAGTAAATGAGATGCAGTGACTGAGTGAAATGCGTGCAGTGACTGATAGAAATCGGATACAGTGACTGATGGAACTGGGATGCAGTGACTGACGGAACTGGGATGCGGTGACTGTGTGAACTGGGATGCGGTGACTATGTGAACTGGGATGCAGCGGCTGAGGGAAATGGGATGCAGTGGCTAAGTGAAATGGGATGCAGTGACTGAGGGACATGGGATGCAGTGACTGAGGGACATGGGAAGCATTGACTGAGTGAAATGCGATGCAGAGACTGAGGGAAAGGAGATGCAGTGACTGAGTGAAATGTGATGCAGTGACTGCGTGAAATGAGATGCAGTGACTGAGCGAAATGGGATGCAGTATTTTTGGGAAGTAGGATGCAATCACTGATTGAAATGAGATGCAGTGGGAAATGGGATACAGTGAGTGTTGGAAATTGAATGCAGTGTCTGTGAGATACGGGAAGCAGTGACTGATGGAAATGGGATGCAGTGACTGAGGGAAATGGGTTGCAGTGTTTGAGTGAGATGGGTTGCAGTGTCTGAGTGAGATGGGTTGCAGTTAATGAGTGAAATGGCCTGCAGTGATTGAGTGATTTGGGATGTAGTGACTGAGGGAAATGGAATGCAGTGGCTGAGTGAAATGGGATACACTGACTATTGGAAATGGATGCAGTGACTGTTGGAAATGGATTGCAGTGACTGTTGGCAATGGGATGCAGTCACTGTTGGAAATGGGATGCAGTGACTGTGGGAAATGGGATGCAGTGACTGTTGGAAATGGATTGCAGTGACTGTTGGCAATGGGATGGAGTGACTGAGGGAAAGGAGATGCAGTGACTGTGGGAAATGGCATACTGTGACTCAGGGTAATGGGATGTAGTGACTGAGGGGAATGGGATGCAGTGACTTAGTGAAATGGGATACTGTGACTGAGGAAAGGAGATGCAGTGACTATGGGAAATGGGTGCAGTGACTGAATGAAATGGGATGCAGTGACTGAGGGTAATGGGATGCAGTGACTGATGGAAATGGGATGCAGTGACTGATGGAAATGGGATGCAGTGTCTGAGGGAAATGGGATGCAGTGACTGAGCGTACTGTGATGCAGTGACTGAGGGTAATGGGATGTAGTGACTGATGGTTATGGGATGCAGTGACTGAGGAAAGGAGATGCAGTGATTGTGGGAAATGGGAAGCGGTGACTGAGTGCAATGTGAAGCATTGAATGAGAGAAATGAGATGCATAACTGTTTGAAATGGGATGCAGTGGCTGTGTGAACTGGGATGCGGTGACTGTGTGAACTGGGATGCGGTGACTGTGTGAACTGGGATGCAGTGGCTGAGTGAAATGTGATACAGTGACTCAAGAACTGGGAAGGAGTGACTGAATTAATAGGGATGCAGTGCCCGAGCGGGCTTGGGGTGCAGTGACTTAGGGAAATGGGATACAGTGCCTGAGTGAAATGTGATGCAGTGACTGAGTGGAATGGGATGCAGTGACTGAGTGAAGTACGCGCAGTAACTGATAGAAATCGGATAAAGTGACTGATGGAAATGGGATGCAGTGACTGACGGAACTGGGATGCGGTGACAGTTTGAACTGGGATGTGGTGACCGTGTGAACTGGGATGTGGTGACCATGTGAACTGGGATGCGGTGACGATGTGAAGTGGGATGCAGTGGCTGAGTGAAATGGGATGCAGTGGCTGAGTGAAAAGGGATGCAGTGACTGAGGAAAATGTGATGCATTGACTGAGTGAAATGTAGTGCAGTGACTGAGTGAAATGTAGTGCAGTGACTGAGTGAAATGGGATGCAGTGACTGAGTGAAATGGGATGCAGTGACTGAGTGAAATGTGGTGCAGTGACTGAGTGAAATGTGTTGCAGTCACTGCGTGAAATGGGACGCATCACTGAGTGAATTGGGATGCAGTGACTGAGGGAAATGGGAAGCAGTGACTGAGGGAAATGGGATGCAGTGACTGCGTGAAATGAGATGCAGTGACTGAGTGAAATGAGATGCATCGTTTGATGGAAATGAGATGCAGTGACTGAGGGAAATGGGATGCAGTGACTGAGGGAATTGGGATGCAGTGACTGAGTGAAATGGGATGCAGTGACTGAGTGAAATGCGATGCACTGACTGAGTGAAATGGGATGCAGTGACTGAGTGAAATGAGATGCATTGTTTGATGGAAATGGGATGCAGTGACTGAGGGAAATGGGATGCAGTGACTGAGTGGAATGGGATGCAGTGACTGAGTGAAATGTGATGCAGTGACTGCGTGAAATGGGATGCAGTGAATGAGTAAATGAGATGCAGTGACTGAGTGAAATGCGTGCAGTGACTGATAGAAATCGGATACAGTGACTGATGGAACTGGGATGCAGTGACTGACGGAACTGGGATGCGGTGACTGTGTGAACTGGGATGCGGTGACTATGTGAACTGGGATGCAGCGGCTGAGGGAAATGGGATGCAGTGGCTAAGTGAAATGGGATGCAGTGACTGAGGGACATGGGATGCAGTGACTGAGGGACATGGGAAGCATTGACTGAGTGAAATGCGATGCAGAGACTGAGGGAAAGGAGATGCAGTGACTGAGTGAAATGTGATGCAGTGACTGCGTGAAATGAGATGCAGTGACTGAGCGAAATGGGATGCAGTATTTTTGGGAAGTAGGATGCAATCACTGATTGAAATGAGATGCAGTGGGAAATGGGATACAGTGAGTGTTGGAAATTGAATGCAGTGTCTGTGAGATACGGGAAGCAGTGACTGATGGAAATGGGATGCAGTGACTGAGGGAAATGGGTTGCAGTGTTTGAGTGAGATGGGTTGCAGTGTCTGAGTGAGATGGGTTGCAGTTAATGAGTGAAATGGCCTGCAGTGATTGAGTGATTTGGGATGTAGTGACTGAGGGAAATGGAATGCAGTGGCTGAGTGAAATGGGATACACTGACTATTGGAAATGGATGCAGTGACTGTTGGAAATGGATTGCAGTGACTGTTGGCAATGGGATGCAGTCACTGTTGGAAATGGGATGCAGTGACTGTGGGAAATGGGATGCAGTGACTGTTGGAAATGGATTGCAGTGACTGTTGGCAATGGGATGGAGTGACTGAGGGAAAGGAGATGCAGTGACTGTGGGAAATGGCATACTGTGACTCAGGGTAATGGGATGTAGTGACTGAGGGGAATGGGATGCAGTGACTTAGTGAAATGGGATACTGTGACTGAGGAAAGGAGATGCAGTGACTATGGGAAATGGGTGCAGTGACTGAATGAAATGGGATGCAGTGACTGAGGGTAATGGGATGCAGTGACTGATGGAAATGGGATGCAGTGACTGATGGAAATGGGATGCAGTGTCTGAGGGAAATGGGATGCAGTGACTGAGCGTACTGTGATGCAGTGACTGAGGGTAATGGGATGTAGTGACTGATGGTTATGGGATGCAGTGACTGAGGAAAGGAGATGCAGTGATTGTGGGAAATGGGAAGCGGTGACTGAGTGCAATGTGAAGCATTGAATGAGAGAAATGAGATGCATAACTGTTTGAAATGGGATGCAGTGGCTGTGTGAACTGGGATGCGGTGACTGTGTGAACTGGGATGCGGTGACTGTGTGAACTGGGATGCAGTGGCTGAGTGAAATGTGATACAGTGACTCAAGAACTGGGAAGGAGTGACTGAATTAATAGGGATGCAGTGCCCGAGCGGGCTTGGGGTGCAGTGACTTAGGGAAATGGGATACAGTGCCTGAGTGAAATGTGATGCTGTGACTGAGTGGAATGGGATGCAGTGACTGAGTGAAGTACGCGCAGTAACTGATAGAAATCGGATAAAGTGACTGATGGAAATGGGATGCAGTGACTGACGGAACTGGGATGCGGTGACAGTTTGAACTGGGATGTGGTGACCGTGTGAACTGGGATGTGGTGACCATGTGAACTGGGATGCGGTGACGATGTGAAGTGGGATGCAGTGGCTGAGTGAAATGGGATGCAGTGGCTGAGTGAAATGGGATGCAGTGGCTGAGTGAAATGGGATGCAGTGGCTGAGTGAAATGCGATGCAGTGACTTAGGGAAAGGAAATGCAGTGTCTGTGGGAAATGGGATGGTGCGACTGAGGGTAATGGGATGCAGTAACTGATGGAAACGGATGCAGTGACTGAGTGAAACGGGATGCAGTGACTGAGTGAAATGCGATGCAGTGACTGAGGTACTGGGAATGAGTGACTGAGTTAATAGGGATGCAGTGCCCGAGTGGGCTTGGGGTGCAGTGACTGAGTGTAATGGGATGCAGTGACTTAAGGAAAGGAAATGCAGTGTCTGTGGGAAATGGGATGCTGCGACTGAGGAAAATGGGATGGAGTGACTGACGGAAATGGGATGCAGTGACTGAACGAAATGGGATGCAGTGACTGAGTGAAATGGGATGCAGTGACTGAGTGAAATGGAATGCAGTGACTGAGTGAAATGGGATGCAGTTACTGACTGAAATGAGATGCAGTGACTGATGGAAATGGTATGCAGTGACTGAGGGAAATGGGGTGCTGTGACTGAGCGTACTGTGATGCAGTGACTGAGGGTAATGGGATGTAGTGACTGATGGTAATGGGATGCAGTGTCTGAGGGAAGTGGGATGCTGTGACTGAGCGTACTGTGATGCAGTGACTGAGGGTAATGGGATGTAGTGACTGATGGTAATGGGATGCAGTGATTGAGGAAAATGGCCTGCAGTGACTGCGTGAAATGGGATGCAGTGACTGAGGAAAGGAGATGCAGCGACTGTGGGAAATGGGAAGCGGTGACTGAGTGGAATGTGAAGCATTGAATGAGTGAAATGAGATGCACTGACTGTTTGAAATGGGATGCAGTGGCTTTGTGAACTGGGATGCGGTGACTGTGTGAACTGGGATGCGGTGACTGTGTGAACTGGGATGCAGTGGCTGAGTGAAATGCGATGCAATGACTCAGGTTCTGGGAAGGAGTGACTGAATTAATAGGGATGCAATGCCCGAGCGGGCTTGGGGTGCAGTGAATTAGGGAAATGGGATACAGTGCCTGAGTGAAATGGGATGCAGTGACTGAGTGGAACGGGATGCAGTGACTGAGTGGAATGGGATGCAGTGACTGAGTGAAATGGGATGCAGTGTCTCATTGAAATGGGATGCAGTTAATGAGTGAAATGAGATGCAGTGACTGATGGAATTTGAATGCAGTGACAGAGTGACATGAGCTGCAGTGCCTCATGGAAATAGGATGCAGTTTTTGTGGGACATTGGATGCAGTGACTGAGGTCCTGGGAAGGAGTGACTGAGCTAATGGGGAGGCAGTGCCCAAGCGGGCTTGGAGCACAGTGACTGAGGGAAATGGGATACAGTGGCTGAGAGAAATGGGACGCACTGTTTTTGTGAAATGGGATGCAGCGGCTGAGTGAAATGGGATGCAGTAACTGTTGGAAATGGGATGCAGTGACTGATCGAAATGGGATGCAGTGACTGACAGTAATTGGATGGAGTGACTGAGGGAAACGGGACGCAGTGTCAGAGTGAAATGGGATGCAGTCAATGAGTGAAATGGCCGGCAGTGATTGAGTGATGTGGGATGCAGTAACTGAGGGAAATGGGTTGCAGTGGCTGAGTGAAATGGGATGCACTGACTCTTGGAAATGGATTGCAGTGACTGTTGGCAATGGGATGCAGTGACTGTGGGAAATGGGATGCAGTGACTGTGGGAAATGGCATACTGTGACTCAGGGTAATGGGATACTGTGACTGAGGGAAAGGAGATGCAGTGACTATGGGAAATGGGATGCAGTGACTGAGTGAAATGGGATGCAGTGACTATGGGAAATGGGATGCAGTGACTGAGTGAAATGGGATGCAGTGGCTGTGTGAACTGGGATGCGGTGACTGTGTGAACTGGGATGCAGTGGCTGAGTGAAATGCGATGCAGTGACTCAGGTGCTGGGAAGGAGTGACTGAATTAAGAGGGATGCAGTGCCGAAGCGGGCTTGGGGTGCACTGACTTATTGAAATGGGATACAGTGCCTGAGTGAAATGCGATGCACTGACTGAGTGAAATGGGATGCAGTGTCTGAGTGGAATGGGATGCAGTGACTGAGTGAAATGGGATGCAGTGACTGAGTGAAATGCGCGCAGTGACTGATAGAAATCGGATGCAGTGACTGATGGAAGTGGGATGCAGTGACTGACGGAACTGGGATGCGGTGATTGTGTGAATTGGGATGTGGTGACTGTGTGAACTGGGATGCGGTGACGATGTGAAATGGGATGCAGTGGCTGAGTGAAATGGGATGCAGTGGCTGAGTGAAATGGGATGCAGTGACTGAGGGACATGGGATGCAGTGACTGAGGGACATGGGAAGCATTGACTGAGTGAAATGCGATGCAGAGACTGAGGGAAAGGAGATGCTGTGACTATGGGAAATGGGATGCAGTGAGTGTGGGAAATTGAATGCAGCGCCTGTGAGATACGGGAAACAGTGACTGATGGAAATGGAATGCAGTGACTATGGTGAAGGAGGTGCAGTGACTGAGTGAAATGGGATGCAGTGACTGAGTGAAATCGGCTGCAGTGACTGAGGGACATGGGAGGCAGTGACTGAGGGACATGGGAGGCAGTGACTGAGGGACATGGGATGCAGTGACCGAGTGAAATGAGATGCAGTGACTGAGTGAAATGGGATGCAGTGACTGAGTGAAATGGGATGCAGTGACAGAGTGACATGAGCTGCAGGATCTGATGGAAATGTGATGCAGTAGCTGAGGGAAATGGGATTCAGTGACTGAGGTAATGGGAAGGAGTGACTGAGGTCATGGGGGTGCAATGCCGGCGCGGACTTGGGGTGCAGTGAGTGAGGGAAATGGGATACAGTGCCTGAGCCAAATGGGACGCACTGACTGAGTGAAATGGGATGCAGTGACTGAGGGACATGGGATGCATTGACTGAGGGAAATAGGATGCATTGACTGAGGGAAATGGGATGCAGTGACTGAGTGAAATGAGATGCAGTGACTGAAGGAAATGGGATACAGTGACTGAGGGACATAGGATGAAGTGACTGAGGGACATGGGATGTATTGACTGAGTGAAATGCGATGCAGTGACTGAGGGAAAGGAGACGCTGTGATTCTGGGAAATGGGATGCAGTGAGTGTGGGAAATTGAATGCAGCGCCTGTGAGATACGGGTAACAGTGACTGATGGAAATGGAATGCAGTGACTATGGTGAAGGAGATGCAGTGACTTTGTGAAATGGGATGCAGTGACTGAGGAAAATATGATGCATTGACTGAGTGAAATGTAGTGCAGTGACTGAGTGAAATGTAGTGCAGTGACTGAGTGAAATGGGATGCAGTGACTGAGTGAAATGGGATGCAGTGACTGAGTGAAATGTGGTGCAGTGACTGAGTGAAATGTGTTGCAGTCACTGCGTGAAATGGGACGCATCACTGAGTGAATTGGGATGCAGTGACTGAGGGAAATGGGAAGCAGTGACTGAGGGAAATGGGATGCAGTGACTGTGTGAAATGAGATGCAGTGACTGAGTGAAATGAGATGCATCGTTTGATGGAAATGAGATGCAGTGACTGAGGGAAATGGGATGCAGTGACTGAGGGAATTGGGATGCAGTGACTGAGTGAAATGGGATGCAGTGACTGAGTGAAATGCGATGCACTGACTGAGTGAAATGGGATGCAGTGACTGAGTGAAATGAGATGCATTGTTTGATGGAAATGGGATGCAGTGACTGAGGGAAATGGGATGCAGTGACTGAGTGGAATGGGATGCAGTGACTGAGTGAAATGTGATGCAGTGACTGCGTGAAATGGGATGCAGTGAATGAGTAAATGAGATGCAGTGACTGAGTGAAATGCGTGCAGTGACTGATAGAAATCGGATACAGTGACTGATGGAACTGGGATGCAGTGACTGACGGAACTGGGATGCGGTGACTGTGTGAACTGGGATGCGGTGACTATGTGAACTGGGATGCAGCGGCTGAGGGAAATGGGATGCAGTGGCTAAGTGAAATGGGATGCAGTGACTGAGGGACATGGGATGCAGTGACTGAGGGACATGGGAAGCATTGACTGAGTGAAATGCGATGCAGAGACTGAGGGAAAGGAGATGCAGTGACTGAGTGAAATGTGATGCAGTGACTGCGTGAAATGAGATGCAGTGACTGAGCGAAATGGGATGCAGTATTTTTGGGAAGTAGGATGCAATCACTGATTGAAATGAGATGCAGTGGGAAATGGGATACAGTGAGTGTTGGAAATTGAATGCAGTGTCTGTGAGATACGGGAAGCAGTGACTGATGGAAATGGGATGCAGTGACTGAGGGAAATGGGTTGCAGTGTTTGAGTGAGATGGGTTGCAGTGTCTGAGTGAGATGGGTTGCAGTTAATGAGTGAAATGGCCTGCAGTGATTGAGTGATTTGGGATGTAGTGACTGAGGGAAATGGAATGCAGTGGCTGTGTGAAATGGGATACACTGACTCTTGGAAATGGGATGCAGTGACTGTTGGAAATGGATTGCAGTGACTGTTGGCAATGGGATGCAGTCACTGTTGGAAATGGGATGCAGTGACTGTGGGAAATGGGATGCAGTGACTGTTGGAAATGGATTGCAGTGACTGTTGGCAATGGGATGGAGTGACTGAGGGAACGGAGATGCAGTGACTGTGGGAAATGGCATACTGTGACTCAGGGTAATGGGATGTAGTGACTGAGGGGAATGGGATGCAGTGACTTAGTGAAATGGGATACTGTGACTGAGGAAAGGAGATGCAGTGACTATGGGAAATGGGTGCAGTGACTGAATGAAATGGGATGCAGTGACTGAGGGTAATGGGATGCAGTGACTGATGGAAATGGGATGCAGTGACTGATGGAAATGGGATGCAGTGTCTGAGGGAAATGGGATGCAGTGACTGAGCGTACTGTGATGCAGTGACTGAGGGTAATGGGATGTAGTGACTGATGGTTATGGGATGCAGTGACTGAGGGACATGGGATGCAGTGGCTAAGTGAAATGGGATGCAGTGACTGAGGGACATGGGATGCAGCGACTGAGGGACATGGGAAGCATTGACTGAGTGAAATGCGATGCAGAGACTGAGGGAAAGGAGATGCAGTGACTGAGTGAAATGTGATGCAGTGACTGCGTGAAATGAGATGCAGTGACTGAGCGAAATGGGATGCAGTATTTTTGGGAAGTAGGATGCAATCACTGATTGAAATGAGATGCAGTGGGAAATGGGATACAGTGAGCGTTGGAAATTGAATGCAGTGTCTGTGAGATACGGGAAGCAGTGACTGATGGAAATGGGATGCAGTGACTGAGGGAAATGGGTTGCAGTGTTTGAGTGAGATGGGTTGCAGTGTCTGAGTGAGATGGGTTGCAGTTAATGAGTGAAATGGCCTGCAGTGATTGAGTGATTTGGGATGTAGTGACTGAGGGAAATGGAATGCAGTGGCTGAGTGAAATGGGATACACTGACTCTTGGAAATGGGATGCAGTGACTGTTGGAAATGGATTGCAGTGACTGTTGGCAATGGGATGCAGTCACTGTTGGAAATGGGATGCAGTGACTGTGGGAAATGGGATGCAGTGACTGTTGGAAATGGATTGCAGTGACTGTTGGCAATGGGATGGAGTGACTGAGGGAAAGGAGATGCAGTGACTGTGGGAAATGGCATACTGTGACTCAGGGTAATGGGATGTAGTGACTGAGGGGAATGGGATGCAGTGACTTAGTGAAATGAGATACTGTGACTGAGGAAAGGTGATGCAGTGACTATGGGAAATGGGTGCAGTGACTGAATGAAATGGGATGCAGTGACTGAGGGTAATGGGATGCAGTGAGTAATGGAAATGGGATGCAGTGACTGATGGAAATGGGATGCAGTGTCTGAGGGAAATGGGATGCAGTGACTGAGCGTACTGTGATGCAGTGACTGAGGGTAATGGGATGTAGTGACTGATGGTTATGGGATGCAGTGACTGAGGAAAGGAGATGCAGTGATTGTGGGAAATGGGAAGCGGTGACTGAGTGCAATGTGAAGCATTGAATGAGAGAAATGAGATGCATAACTGTTTGAAATGGGATGCAGTGGCTGTGTGAACTGGGATGCGGTGACTGTGTGAACTGGGATGCGGTGACTGTGTGAACTGGGATGCAGTGGCTGAGTGAAATGTGATACAGTCACTCAGGAACTGGGAAGGAGTGACTGAATTAATAGGGATGCAGTGCCCGAGCGGGCTTGGGGTGCAGTGACTTAGGGAAATGGGATACAGTGCCTGAGTGAAATGTGATGCAGTGACTGAGTGGAATGGGATGCAGTGACTGAGTGAAGTACGCGCAGTAACTGATAGAAATCGGATAAAGTGACTGATGGAAATGGGATGCAGTGACTGACGGAACTGGGATGCGGTGACAGTTTGAACTGGGATGTGGTGACCGTGTGAACTGGGATGTGGTGACCATGTGAACTGGGATGCGGTGACGATGTGAAGTGGGATGCAGTGGCTGAGTGAAATGGGATGCAGTGGCTGAGTGAAATGGGATGCAGTGGCTGAGTGAAATGCGATGCAGTGACTTAGGGAAAGGAAATGCAGTGTCTGTGGGAAATGGGATGGTGCGACTGAGGGTAACGGGATGCAGTAACTGATGGAAACGGATGCAGTGACTGAGTGAAACGGGATGCAGTGACTGAGTGAAATGCGATGCAGTGACTGAGGTACTGGGAAGGAGTGACTGAGTTAATAGGGATGCAGTGCCCGAGTGGGCTTGGGGTGCAGTGACTGAGTGTAATGGGATGCAGTGAATTAAGGAAAGCAGAATGCAGTGTCTGTGGGAAATGGGATGCTGCGACTGAGGAAAATGGGATGGAGTGACTGACGGAAATGGGATGCAGTGACTGAACGAAATGGGATGCAGTGACTGAGTGAAATGGGATGCAGTGACTGAGTGAAATGGGATGCAGTGACTGAGTGAAATGGGATGCAGTTACTGACTGAAATGAGATGCAGTGACTGATGGAAATGGTATGCAGTGACTGAGGGAAATGGGGTGCTGTGACTGAGCGTACTGTGATGCAGTGACTGAGGGTAATGGGATGTAGTGACTGATGGTAATGGGATGCAGTGTCTGAGGGAAATGGGATGATGTGACTGAGCGTACTGTGATGCAGTGACTGAGGGTAATGGGATGTAGTGACTGATGGTAATGGGATGCAGTGATTGAGGAAAATGGCCTGCAGTGACTGCGTGAAATGGGATGCAGTGACTGAGGAAAGGAGATGCAGCGACTGTGGGAAATGGGAAGCGGTGACTGAGTGGAATGTGAAGCATTGAATGAGTGAAATGAGATGCACTGACTGTTTGAAATGGGATGCAGTGGCTTTGTGAACTGGGATGCGGTGACTGTGTGAACTGGGATGCGGTGACTGTGTGAACTGGGATGCAGTGGCTGAGTGAAATGCGATGCAATGACTCAGGTTCTGGGAAGGAGTGAATGAATTAATAGGGATGCAATGCCCGAGCGGGCTTGGGGTGCAGTGAATTAGGGAAATGGGATACAGTGCCTGAGTGAAATGGGATGCAGTGACTGAGTGGAACGGGATGCAGTGACTGAGTGGAATGGGATGCAGTGACTGAGTGTAATGGGATGCAGTGTCTCATTGAAATGGGATGCAGTTAATGAGTGAAATGAGATGCAGTGACTGATGGAATTTGAATGCAGTGACAGAGTGACATGAGCTGCAGTGCCTCATGGAAATAGGATGCAGTTTTTGTGGGACATTGGATGCAGTGACTGAGGTCCTGGGAAGGAGTGACTGAGCTAATGGGGAGGCAGTGCCCAAGCGGGCTTGGAGCACAGTGACTGAGGGAAATGGGATACAGTGGCTGAGAGAAATGGGACGCACTGTCTTTGTGAAATGGGATGCAGTGGCTGAGTGAAATGGGATGCAGTAACTGTTGGAAATGGGATGCAGTGACTGATCGAAATGGGATGTAGTGACTGACAGTAATTGGATGGAGTGACTGAGGGAAACGGGACGCAGTGTCAGAGTGAAATGGGATGCAGTCAATGAGTGAAATGGCCGGCAGTGATTGAGTGATGTGGGATGCAGTAACTGAGGGAAATGGGTTGCAGTGGCTGAGTGAAATGGGATGCACTGACTCTTGGAAATGGATTGCAGTGACTGTTGGCAATGGGATGCAGTGACTGTGGGAAATGGGATGCAGTGACTGTGGGAAATGGCATACTGTGACTCAGGGTAATGGGATACTGTGACTGAGGGAAAGGAGATGCAGTGACTATGGGAAATGGGATGCAGTGACTGAGTGAAATGGGATGCAGTGACTATGGGAAATGGGATGCAGTGACTGAGTGAAATGGGATGCAGTGACTGATGGAAATGGGATGCAGTGACTGATGGTAATGGGATGCAGTGACTGATGGAAATGGGATGCAGTGTCTGAGGGAATTGGGATGCAGTGTCTGAGGGAAATGGGATGCTGTGACTGAGAGTACTGTGATGCAGTGACTGAGGGTAATGGGATGTAGCGACTGATGGTAATGGGATGCAGTGACTGAGAGAAATGTCCTGCAGTAACTGAGTGAAATGGGATGCAGTGACTGAGGAAAGGAGATGCAGTGATTGTTGGAAATGGGAAGCGGTGACTGAGTGGAATGTGAAGCATTGAATGAGTGAAATGAGATGCAGTGACTGTTTGAAATGGGATGCAGTGGCTGTGTGAACTGGGATGCGTTGACTGTGTGAACTGGGATGCAGTGGCTGAGTGAAATGCGATGCAGTGACTCAGGTACTGGGAAGGAGTGACTGAATTAAGAGGGATGCAGTGCCGAAGCGTGCTTGGGGTGCAGTGACTTATTGAAATGGGATACAGTACCTGAGTGAAATGCAATGCACTGACTAAGTGAAATGGGATGCAGTGTCTGAGTGGAATGGGATGCAGTGTCTGAGTGGAATGGGATGCAGTGTCTGAGTGGAATGGGATGCAGTGACTGAGTGAAATGCGCTGCAGTGACTGCGTGAAATGAGATGCAGTGGGGAGTGAAATGGGATGCAGTGACTGGTGGAAATGAGATGCAGTGACTTAGGGAAAGGAAATGCAGTGTCTGTGGGAAATGGGATGCTGGGACTGAGGGTAATGGGGTGCAGTGCCTGATGGAAATGGACGCAGTGACTGCGTGAAATGGGATGCAGTGACTGAGTGAAATGGGACGCAGTGACTGATGGAAAGGAGATGCAGTGACTGAGTGAAATGGGATGCAGTGACTGAGTGAAATGGGATGCAGTGACTGAGGACAATGGGATGCAGTGACTGAGGACAATGGGATGCAGTGACTGAGGGAAATGGGATGCAGTGATTGATGGAAATGGGACGCAGTGACTTCGTGAAATGGGACGCAGTGACTGATGGAAAGGAGATGCAGTGACTCTGTGAAATGGGATGCAGTGTCTGAGTGAAATGGGATGCAGTGATTGAGTGAAATGGGATTGCCATGACTGGGGAAAGGAGATGCAGTGACTGAGGAAATGGGATGCAGTGACTGAGGGAAATGGGATGCAGTGACTGAGGGAAATGGGATGCAGTGACTGAGGGATATGAGATGCCGAGATTGAGTGAACTGGGATGCAGTGACTGATGGAAATGGTATGCAGTGACTGAGGGAAATGGGCTGCAGTGACTGACGGAAATGGAATGCAGTGTCTGTTGGAAATGGGATCCTGCGACTGAAGGTAATGGGACGCAGTGACTGAGGGTAATGGGATGCAGTGACTGAGTGAAATGGGATGCAGTGACTGTGGACAATGGGATGCATTGACTGAGTGGAATGGGATGCATTGACTGAGTGGAATGGGATGCAGTGACTGAGTGGAATGGGATGCAGTGACTGTGGACAATGGGATGCATTGACTGAGTGGAATGGGATGCAGTGACTGGGAAATGGGACGCAGTGACTGAGTGAAATGGGACGCAGTGACTGATGGAAAGGAGATGCAGTGACTCTGTGAAATGGGATGCAGTGACTGAGTGAATTGGGATTGCCGTGACTGTGGAAAGGAGATGCAGTGACTGAGGAAATGGGATGCAGTGACTCTGTGAAATGGGATGCAGTGACTGAGTGAAATGGGATGCAGTGACTGAGTGAAATGGGATTGCCGTGACTGTGGAAAGGAGATGCAGTGACTGAGGAATTGGGACGCAGTGACGGATGGAAATGGGATGCCCTGACTGAATGTAAAGTGAAGCATTGAGTGAAATGGGATGCAGTGGCTGTGTGAAATGGGATGCAGTGGCTGTGTGAAATGGGATGCAGTGGCTGTTGGAAATGGGATGCCCTGACTGAGTGCAAAGTGAAGCTTTGAGTGAAATGGGATGCAGTGGCTGTGTGAAATGGGATGCACTGACTCTTGGAAATGGATTGCAGTGACCGTGGGAAATGGGATGCAGTGACTGTGGGAAATGGCATACTGTGACTCAGGGTAATGGGATGTAGTGACTGATGGAAATGGGATGCAGTGACTGATGGAAATGGGATGCAGTGTCTGAGGGAATTGGGATGCAGTGTCTGAGGGAAATGGGATGCTGTGACTGAGCGTACTGTGATGCAGTGACTGAGGGTAATGGGATGTAGCGACTGATGGTAATGGGATGCAGTGACTGAGAGAAATGTCCTGCAGTAACTGAGTGAAATGGGATGCAGTGACTGAGGAAAGGAGATGCAGTGATTGTTGGAAATGGGAAGCGGTGACTGAGTGGAATATGAAGCATTGAATGAGTGAAATGAGATGCAGTGACTGTTTGAAATGGGATGCAGTGGCTGTGTGAACTGGGATGCGGTGACTGTGTGAACTGTGATGCAGTGGCTGAGTGAAATGCGATGCAGTGACTCAGGTACTGGGAAGGAGTGACTGAATTAAGAGGGATGCAGTGCCGCAGCGGGCTTGGGGTGCAGTGACTTATTGAAATGGGATACAGTACCTGAGTGAAATGCGATGCACTGACTGAGTGGAATGGGATGCAGTGGGGAGTGAAATGGGATGCAGTGACTGGTGGAAATGAGATGCAGTGGCTTAGGGAAAGGAAATGCAGTGTCTGTGGGAAATGGAATGCTGGGACTGAGGGTAATGGGATGCAGTGACTGATGGAAATGGAAGCAGTGACTGAGTGAAATGGGATGCAGTGACTGAGTGAAATGGGACGCAGTGACTGATGGAAAGGAGATGCAGTGACTCTGTGAAATGGGATGCAGTGACTGAGTGAAATGGGATGCAGCGACTGAGGGTAATGGGATGCAGTGACTGAGGACAATGGGATGCAGTGACTGAGGACAATGGGATGCACTGACTGAGGGAAATGGGATGCAGTGACTGAGGGAAATGAGATGCCGTGATTGAGTGAACTGGGATGCAGTGTCTGTTGGAAATGGGATCCTGCGACTGAAGGTAATGGGATGCAGTGACTGAGTGAAATGGGATGCATAGAACATAGAACATAGAACATAGAACAGTACAGCACAGAACAGGCCCTTCAGCCCACAATGTTGTGCCGACCATTGATCCTCATGGATGCACCCTCAAATTTCTGTGACCATATGCATGTCCAGCAGTCTCTTAAATGACCCCAATGACCTTGCTTCCACAACTGCTGCTGGCAACGCATTCCATGCTCTCACAACTCTCTGCGTAAAGAACCTGCCTCTGACATCCCCTCTATACTTTCCACCAACCAGCTTAAAACTATGACCCCTCGTGCTAGCCATTTCTGCCCTGGGAAATAGTCTCTGGCTATCGACTCTATCTATGCCTCTCATTATCTTGTATATCTCAATTAGGTCCCCTCTCCTCCTCCTTTTCTCCAATGAAAAGAGACCGAGCTCAGTCAACCTCTCTTCATAAGATAAGCCCTCCAGTCCAGGCAGCATCCTGGTAAACCTCCTCTGAACCCTCTCCAATGCATCCACATCTTTCCTATAATAGGGCGCCCAGAACTGGACGCAGTATTCCAAGTGCGGTCTAACCAAAGTTTTATAGAGCTGCAACAAGATCTCACGACTCTTAAACTCAATCCCCCTGTTAATGAAAGCCAAAACACCATATGCTTTCTTAACAACCCTGTCCACTTGGGTGGCCATTTTAAGGGATCTATGTATCTGCACACCAAGATCCCTCTGTTCCTCCACGCTGCCAAGAATCCTATCCTTAATCCTGTACTCAGCTTTCAGATTCGACCTTCCAAAATGCATCACCTCGCATTTATCCAGGATGCAGTGACTGAGTGAAATGGGACGCAGTGACTGATGGAAAGGAGATGCAGTGACTCTGTGAAATGGGATGCAGTGACTGAGGACAATGGGATGCATTGACTGAGGACAACGGGATGCATTGACTGAGGGCAATGGGATGCATTGACTGAGGGCAATGGGATGCAGTGACTGAGGACAATGGGATGCAGTGGCTGTGTGAACTGGGATGCGGTGACTGTGTGAACTGTGATGCAGTGGCTGAGTGAAATGCGATGCAGTGACTCAGGTACTGGGAAGGAGTGACTGAATTAAGAGGGATGCAGTGCCGCAGCGGGCTTGGGGTGCAGTGACTTATTGAAATGGGATACAGTACCTGAGTGAAATGCGATGCACTGACTGAGTGGAATGGGATGCAGTGGGGAGTGAAATGGGATGCAGTGACTGGTGGAAATGAGATGCAGTGGCTTAGGGAAAGGAAATGCAGTGTCTGTGGGAAATGGAATGCTGGGACTGAGGGTAATGGGATGCAGTGACTGATGGAAATGGAAGCAGTGACTGAGTGAAATGGGATGCAGTGACTGAGTGAAATGGGACGCAGTGACTGATGGAAAGGAGATGCAGTGACTCTGTGAAATGGGATGCAGTGACTGAGTGAAATGGGATGCAGCGACTGAGGGTAATGGGATGCAGTGACTGAGGACAATGGGATGCAGTGACTGAGGACAATGGGATGCACTGACTGAGGGAAATGGGATGCAGTGACTGAGGGAAATGAGATGCCGTGATTGAGTGAACTGGGATGCAGTGTCTGTTGGAAATGGGATCCTGCGACTGAAGGTAATGGGATGCAGTGACTGAGTGAAATGGGATGCATAGAACATAGAACATAGAACATAGAACAGTACAGCACAGAACAGGCCCTTCAGCCCACAATGTTGTGCCGACCATTGATCCTCATGGATGCACCCTCAAATTTCTGTGACCATATGCATGTCCAGCAGTCTCTTAAATGACCCCAATGACCTTGCTTCCACAACTGCTGCTGGCAACGCATTCCATGCTCTCACAACTCTCTGCGTAAAGAACCTGCCTCTGACATCCCCTCTATACTTTCCACCAACCAGCTTAAAACTATGACCCCTCGTGCTAGCCATTTCTGCCCTGGGAAATAGTCTCTGGCTATCGACTCTATCTATGCCTCTCATTATCTTGTATATCTCAATTAGGTCCCCTCTCCTCCTCCTTTTCTCCAATGAAAAGAGACCGAGCTCAGTCAACCTCTCTTCATAAGATAAGCCCTCCAGTCCAGGCAGCATCCTGGTAAACCTCCTCTGAACCCTCTCCAATGCATCCACATCTTTCCTATAATAGGGCGCCCAGAACTGGACGCAGTATTCCAAGTGCGGTCTAACCAAAGTTTTATAGAGCTGCAACAAGATCTCACGACTCTTAAACTCAATCCCCCTGTTAATGAAAGCCAAAACACCATATGCTTTCTTAACAACCCTGTCCACTTGGGTGGCCATTTTAAGGGATCTATGTATCTGCACACCAAGATCCCTCTGTTCCTCCACGCTGCCAAGAATCCTATCCTTAATCCTGTACTCAGCTTTCAGATTCGACCTTCCAAAATGCATCACCTCGCATTTATCCAGGATGCAGTGACTGAGTGAAATGGGACGCAGTGACTGATGGAAAGGAGATGCAGTGACTCTGTGAAATGGGATGCAGTGACTGAGGACAATGGGATGCATTGACTGAGGACAACGGGATGCATTGACTGAGGGCAATGGGATGCATTGACTGAGGGCAATGGGATGCAGTGACTGAGGACAATGGGATGCAGTGACTGAGGGCAATGGGATGCTGTGACCGAATGAAATGGGACGCAGTGACTGATGGAAAGGAGATGCAGTGACTCTGTGAAATGGGATGCAGTGACTGACTGAAATGGGATTGCCGTGACTGTGGAAAGGAGATGCAGTGACTGAGGAATTGGGACGCAGTGACGGATGGAAATGGGATGCTCTGACTGAGTGTAAAGTGAAGCATTGAGTGAAATGGGATGCACTGGCTGTGTGAAGTGGGATGCAGTGGCTGTTGGAAATGGGATGCCCTGACTGAGTGCAAAGTGAAGCATTGAGTGAAATGGGATGCAGTGGCTGTGTGAAATGGGATGCAGTGGCTGTGTGAAATGGGATGCAGTGGCTGTGTGAAATGGGATGCTGCGACTCAAGTGAATGGGATGCCGTGTTGTGGGGAATGGGATGCAGTGACTGGGGAATCGGATGCAGTGACTGAGGGAAATGGAATGCAGTGGCTGAGTGAAATGGGATACACTGACTCTTGGAAATGGGATGCAGTGACTGTTGGAAATGGATTGCAGTGACTGTGGGAAATGGGATGCAGTGACTGTTGGAAATGGATTGCAGTGACTGTTGGCAATGGGATGGAGTGACTGAGGGAAAGGAGATGCAGTGACTGTGGGAAATGGCATACTGTGACTCAGGGTAATGGGATGTAGTGACTGAGGGGAATGGGATGCAGTGACTGAGTGAAATGGGATACTGTGACTGAGGAAAGGAGATGCAGTGACTATGGGAAATGGGTGCAGTGACTGAATGAAATGGGATGCAGTGACTGAGGGTAATGGGATGCAGTGACTGATGGAAATGGGATGCAGTGACTGATGGAAATGGGATGCAGTGTCTGAGGGAAATGGGATGTAGTGACTGAGCGTATTGTGATGCAGTGACTGAGGGTAATGGGATGTAGTGACTGATGGTTATGGGATGCAGTGACTGAGGAAAGGAGATGCAGTGATTGTGGGAAATGGGAAGCGGTGACTGAGTGCAATGTGAAGCATTGAATGAGAGAAATGAGATGCATAACTGTTTGAAATGGGATGCAGTGGCTGTGTGAACTGGGATGCGGTGACTGTGTGAACTGGGATGCAGTGGCTGAGTGAAATGTGATACAGTGACTCAGGAACTGGGAAGGAGTGACTGAATTAATAGGGATGCAGTGCCCGAGCGGGCTTGGGGTGCAGTGACTTAGGGAATTGGGATACAGTGCCTGAGTGAAATGTGATGCAGTGACTGAGTGGAATGGGATGCAGTGACTGAGTGAAGTACGCGTAGTAACTGATAGAAATCGGATAAAGTGACTGATGGAAATGGGATGCAGTGACTGACGGAACTGGGATGCGGTGACTGTTTGAACTGGGATGTGGTGACCGTGTGAACTGGGATGTGGTGACCATGTGAACTGGGATGCGGTGACGATGTGAAGTGGGATGCAGTGGCTGAGTGAAATGGGATGCAGTGGCTGAGTGAAAAGGGATGCAGTGGCTGAGTGAAATGGGATGCAGTGGCTGAGTGAAATGCGATGCAGTGACTTAGGGAAAGGAAATGCAGTGTCTGTGGGAAATGGGATGGTGCGACTGAGGGTAATGGGATGCAGTAACTGATGGAAACGGATGCAGTGACCGAGTGAAACGGGATGCAGTGACTGAGTGAAATGCGATGCAGTGACTGAGGTACTGGGAAGGAGTGACTGAGTTAATAGGGATGCAGTGCCTGAGTGGGCTTGGGGTGCAGTGACTGCGTCTAATGGGATGCAGTGACTTAAGGAAAGGAAATGCAGTGTCTGTGGGAAATGGGATGCTGCGACTGAGGAAAATGGGATGGAGTGACTGACGGAAATGGGATGCAGTGACTGAACGAAATGGGATGCAGTGACTGAACGAAATGGGATGCAGTGACTGAGTGAAATGGGATGCAGTGACTGAGTGAAATGGGATGCAGTGACTGAGTGAAATGGGATGCAGTTACTGACTGAAATGAGATGCAGTGACTGATGGAAATGGTATGCAGTGCCTGAGGGAAATGGGATGCTGTGACTGAGCGTACTGTGATGCAGTGACTGAGGGTAATGGGATGTAGTGACTGATGGTAATGGGATGCAGTGTCTGAGGGAAATGGGATGCTGTGACTGAGCGTACTGTGATGCAGTGACTGAGGGTAATGGGATGTAGTGACTGATGGTAATGGGATGCAGTGATTGAGGAAAATGGCCTGCAGTGACTGCGTGAAATGGGATGCAGTGACTGAGGAAAGGAGATGCAGCGACTGTGGGAAATGGGAAGTGGTGACTGAGTGGAATGTGAAGCATTGAATGAGTGAAATGAGATGCACTGACTGTTTGAAATGGGATGCAGTGGCTTTGTGAACTGGGATGCGGTGACTGTGTGAACTGGGATGCGGTGACTGTGTGAACTGGGATGCGGTGGCTGAGTGAAATGCGATGCAGTGACTCAGGTTCTGGGAAGGAGTGACTGAATTAATAGGGATGCAATGCCCGAGCGGGCTTGGGGTGCAGTGAATTAGGGAAATGGGATACAGTGCCTGAGTGAAATGGGATGCAGTGACTGAGTGAAATGGGATGCAGTGACTGAGTGGAATGGGATGCAGTGACTGAGTGGAATGGGATGCAGTGACTGAGTGGAATGGGATGCAGTGACTGAGTGAAATGGGATGCAGTGTCTCATTGAAATGGGATGCAGTTAATGAGTGAAATGAGATGCAGTGACTGATGGAATTTGAATGCAGTGACAGAGTGACATGAGCTGCAGTGCCTCATGGAAATGGGATGCAGTTTTTGTGGGACATTGGATGCAGTGACTGAGGTCCTGGGAAGGAGTGACTGAGCTAATGGGGAGGCAGTGCCCAAGCGGGCTTGGAGCACAGTGACTGAGGGAAATGGGATACAGTGGCTGAGAGAAATGGGACGCACTGTCTTTGTGAAATGGGATGCAGTGGCTGAGTGAAATGGGATGCAGTAACTGGTGGAAATGGGATGCAGTGACTGATCGAAATGGGATGCAGTGACTGACAGTAATTGGATGGAGTGACTGAGGGAAACGGGACGCAGTGTCAGAGTGAAATGGGATGCAGTCAATGAGTGAAATGGCCGGCAGTGATTGAGTGATGTGGGATGCAGTAACTGAAGGAAATGGGTTGCAGTGGCTGAGTGAAATGGGATGCACTGACTCTTGGAAATGGATTGCAGTGACTGTTGGCAATGGGATGCAGTCACTGTTGGAAATGGGATGCAGTGACTGTGGGAAATGGGATGCAGTGACTGTGGGAAATGGCATCCTGTGACTCAGGGTAATGGGATACTGTGACTGAGCGAAAGGAGATGCAGTGACTATGGGAAATGGGATGCAGTGACTGAGTGAAATGGGATGCAGTGACTATGGGAAATGGGATGCAGTGACTGTGTGATATGGGATGCAGTGACTGAGGGTAATTGGATGCAGTGACTGATGGAAATGGGATGCAGTGACTGATGGAAATGGGATGCAGTGTCTGAGGGAATTGGGATGCAGTGTCTGAGGGAAATGGGATGCTGTGACTGAGAGTACTGTGATGCAGTGACTGAGGGTAATGGGATGTAGCGACTGATGGTAATGGGATGCAGTGACTGAGAGAAATGTCCTGCAGTAACTGAGTGAAATGGGATGCAGTGACTGAGGAAAGGAGATGCAGTGATTGTTGGAAATGGGAAGCGGTGACTGAGTGGAATGTGAAGCATTGAATGAGTGAAATGAGATGCAGTGACTGTTTGAAATGGGATGCAGTGGCTGTGTGAACTGGGATGCGTTGACTGTGTGAACTGGGATGCAGTGGCTGAGTGAAATGCGATGCAGTGACTCAGGTACTGGGAAGGAGTGACTGAATTAAGAGGGATGCAGTGCCGAAGCGTGCTTGGGGTGCAGTGACTTAGTGAAATGGGATACAGTACCTGAGTGAAATGCGATGCACTGACTGAGTGAAATGGGATGCAGTGTCTGAGTGGAATGGGATGCAGTGTCTGAGTGGAATGGGATGCAGTGACTGAGTGAAATGCGCTGCAGTGACTGCGTGAAATGAGATGCAGTGGGGAGTGAAATGGGATGCAGTGACTGGTGGAAATGAGATGCAGTGACTTAGGGAAAGGAAATGCAGTGTCTGTGGGAAATGGGATGCTGGGACTGAGGGTAATGGGATGCAGTGACTGATGGAAATGGAAGCAGTGACTGAGTGAAATGGGATGCAGTGACTGAGTGAAATGGGACGCAGTGACTGATGGAAAGGAGATGCAGTGACTCTGTGAAATGGGATGCAGTGACTGAGTGAAATGGGATGCAGTGACTGAGGACAATGGGATGCAGTGACTGAGGGAAATGGGATGCAGTGATTGATGGAAATGGGACGCAGTGACTTCGTGAAATGGGACGCAGTGACTGATGGAAAGGAGATGCAGTGACTCTGTGAAATGGGATGCAGTGTCTGAGTGAAATGGAATGCAGTGATTGAGTGAAATTGGATTGCCGTGACTGGGGAAAGGAGATGCAGTGACTGAGGAAATGGGATGCAGTGACTGAGGGAAATGGGATGCAGTGACTGAGGGAAATGGGATGCAGTGACTGAGGGATATGAGATGCCGAGATTGAGTGAACTGGGATGCAGTGACTGATGGAAATGGTATGCAGTGACTGAGGGAAATGGGCTGCAGTGACTGACGGAAATGGAATGCAGTGTCTGTTGGAAATGGGATCCTGCGACTGAAGGTAATGGGACGCAGTGACTGAGGGTAATGGGATGCAGTGACTGAGTGAAATGGGATGCAGTGACTGTGGACAATGGGATGCAGTGACTGAGTGGAATGGGATGCAGTGACTGAGTGGAATGGGATGCAGTGACTGTGGACAATGGGATGCATTGACTGAGTGGAATGGGATGCAGTGACTGGGAAATGGGATGCAGTGACTGAGTGAAATGGGACGCAGTGACTGATGGAAAGGAGATGCAGTGACTCTGTGAAATGGGATGCAGTGACTGAGTGAATTGGGATTGCCGTGACTGTGGAAAGGAGATGCAGTGACTGAGGAAATGGGACGCAGTGACTGAATGAAATGGGAAGCAGTGACTGATGGAAAGGAGATGCAGTGACTCTGTGAAATGGGATGCAGTGACTCTGTGAAATGGGATGCAGTGACTGAGTGAAATGGGATGCAGTGACTGAGTGAAATGGGATTGCCGTGACTGTGGAAAGGAGATGCAGTGACTGAGGAATTGGGACGCAGTGACGGATGGAAATGGGATGCCCTGACTGAGTGTAAAGTGAAGCATTGAGTGAAATGGGATGCAGTGGCTGTGTGAAATGGGATGCAGTGGCTGTGTGAAATGGGATGCAGTGGCTGTTGGAAATGGGATGCCCTGACTGAGTGCAAAGTGAAGCTTTGAGTGAAATGGGATGCAGTGGCTGTGTGAAATGGGATGCACTGACTCTTGGAAATGGATTGCAGTGACTGTGGGAAATGGGATGCAGTGACTGTGGGAAATGGCATACTGTGACTCAGGGTAATGGGATGCAGTGACTGATGGAAATGGGATGCAGTGACTGATGGAAACGGGATGCAGTGTCTGAGGGAATTGGGATGCAGTGTCTGAGGGAAATGGGATGCTGTGACTGAGCGTACTGTGATGCAGTGACTGAGGGTAATGGGATGTAGCGACTGATGGTAATGGGATGCAGTGACTGAGAGAAATGTCCTGCAGTAACTGAGTGAAATGGGATGCAGTGACTGAGGAAAGGAGATGCAGTGATTGTTGGAAATGGGAAGCGGTGACTGAGTGGAATGTGAAGCATTGAATGAGTGAAATGAGATGCACTGACTGTTTGAAATGGGATGCAGTGGCTGTGTGAACTGGGATGCGGTGACTGTGTGAACTGTGATGCAGTGGCTGAGTGAAATGCGATGCAGTGACTCAGGTACTGGGAAGGAGTGACTGAATTAAGAGGGATGCAGTGCCGCAGCGGGCTTGGGGTGCAGTGACTTATTGAAATGGGATACAGTACCTGAGTGAAATGCGATGCACTGACTGAGTGGAATGGGATGCAGTGGGGAGTGAAATGGGATGCAGTGACTGGTGGAAATGAGATGCAGTGACTTAGGGAAAGGAAATGCAGTGTCTGTGGGAAATGGAATGCTGGGACTGAGGGTAATGGGATGAAGTGACTGAGTGAAATGGAAGCAGTGACTGAGTGAAATGGGATGCAGTGACTGAGTGAAATGGGACGCAGTGACTGATGGAAAGGAGATGCAGTGACTCTGTGAAATGGGATGCAGCGACTGAGGGTAATGGGATGCAGTGACTGAGGACAATGGGATGCAGTGACTGAGGACAATGGGATGCACTGACTGAGGGAAATGGGATGCAGTGACTGAGGGAAATGAGATGCCGTGCTTGAGTGAACTGGGATGCAGTGTCTGTTGGAAATGGGATCCTGCGACTGAAGGTAATGGGATGCAGTGACTGAGTGAAATGGGATGCAGTGACTGAGTGAAATGGGAGGCAGTGACTGATGGAAAGGAGATGCAGTGACTCTGTGAAATGGGATGCAGTGACTGAGGACAATGGGATGCATTGACTGAGGGCAATGGGATGCAGTGACTGAGGACAATGGGATACAGTGACTGAGGGCAATGGGATGCTGTGACTGAATGAAATGGGACGCAGTGACTGATGGAAAGGAGATGCAGTGACTCTGTGAAATGGGATGCAGTGACTGAGTGAAATGGGATTGCCGTGACTGTGGAAAGGAGATGCAGTGACTGAGGAATTGGGACGCAGTGACGGATGGAAATGGGATGCCCTGACTGAGTGCAAAGTGAAGCATTGAGTGAAATGGGATGCAGTGGCTGTGTGAAATGGGATGCAGTGGCTGTGTGAAATGGGATGCAGTGGCTGTGTGAATAGGGATGCAGTGACTGAGGGAAAGGAGATACAGTTTCTGTTTGAAATGGGATGCTGCGACTCAAGTGAATGGGATGCCGTGTTGTGGGGAATGGGATGCAGTGACTGGGGAATGGGATGCAGTGACTGTGGGGAATGAGATGCAGTGACTGAGATAAATGGGATGCAGTGACTGATGGAAATGGGATGCAGTGACTGATGGAAATGGGATGCAGTGACTGTGGGGAATGGGATGCAGTGACTGAGGGAAATGGGATGCAGTGACTGTGGGGAATGGGATGCAGTGACTGATGGAAATGGGATGCAGTGACTGATGGAAATGGGATGCAGTGACTGATGGGAATGGGATGCAGTGACTGTGGGGAATGGGATGCAGTGACTGAGGGAAATGGGATTCAGTGACTGAGATAAATGGGATGCAGTGACTGATGGAAATGGGATGCAGTGAATGAGGGAAATGGGATTCAGTGACTGAGATGAATGGGACGCATTGACTGATGGAAATGGAATGCAGTGACTGAGGGTAATGGGTTGCAGTCACTGAGTGAAATGGGATGCTGTACACTGTGGAATGGGATGCAGTGACTCAGTGGAATGTGACGCATTGACTGAAGGAAAGGAGATGCAGTGAATGTGGGAAATTGGATGCAATGACTGAGGGAAATGGGATGCAGTGACTGATGGAAATCAGATGCAGTGTCTGAGGGAAATGGGATGCTGTGACTGAGCGTACTGGGATGCTGTGACTGAGGTGAAATGGGCTGCAGAGACTGAGTGAAATGGCATGCAGTGATTGAGGAATGGAGATGCAGTGACTGTGGGAAATGGGATGCAGTGACTGATGGAAATGTGATGCAGTGACTGAGGACAATGGGATGCAGTGACTGAGTGAACTGCGATTCAGTCACTGAGTGAAGTGTGATGCAGTGGGTGAGTGGAATGGGATGCAGTGACAGAGTGAAGTGAGATGCAGTGACTGAGGGACATGGGATGCAGTGACTGAGGGACATGGGATGCACTGACTGAGGGACATGGGAAGCACTGACTGTGGGACATGGGATGCAGTGACAGAGGTACTGGGAAGGAGTGACTGAGTTAATAGGGAATCAGTGCCCGAGCGGGCTTGGGGTGCAGTGACTGAGGGAAATGGGATACAGTGCCTGATCGAAAAGGGACGCACTGACTATGTGAAATGGGATGCAGTGACTGAGTGAAATGAGATGCTGTGATTGAGGGATATGGGATGCAGTGACACACGGACATGGGATGCAGTGACTGAGGAACATGGGATGCAGTGACAGGGGTACTGGGAAGGAGTGACTGAGTTAATAGGGAATCAGTGCCCGAGCGGGCTTGGGGTGCAAAGACTGAGGGAAGTGGGATACAGTGCCTGACCGAAAAAGGACGCACTGACTGAGTGAAATGGGATGCTGTGACTGAGGGACATCGGATCCTGTGAGACATGGACATGGGATGCAGTGACTGAGGGAAATGGGATGCAGTGAATTAGTGAAATGAGATGCAGTGACTGATGGAAATTGGATGCAGTGACAGAGTGACATGCGCTGCCGTGCCTGATGGAAATGTGATGCAGCTACTGTGGGACATGGGATGCAGTGACTGAGGTACTGGGAAGGAGTGACTGAGTTAATCGGGATGCAGTGCCCGAGTGGGCTTGGGGTGCAGTGACTGAGTGAAATGGGATGCAGTGACTGATGGAAATGGGATGCAGTGACTGAGTGAAATGAGATACATTGACTGAGTGAAATGGAATGCAGTAACTGAGGGAAATGGGATGCAGTGAATGAGGGAAATGGGATGCAGTGACTGAGTGAAATGGGATGCAGTGGCTGAGTGAAATGCGATGCAGTGACTTAGGGAAAGGAAATGCAGTGTCTGTGGGAAATGGGATGGTGCGACTGAGGGTAATGGGATGCAGTAACTGATGGAAACGGATGCAGTGACCGAGTGAAACGGGATGCAGTGACTGAGTGAAATGCGATGCAGTGACTGAGGTACTGGGAAGGAGTGACTGAGTTAATAGGGATGCAGTGCCTGAGTGGGCTTGGGGTGCAGTGACTGCGTCTAATGGGATGCAGTGACTTAAGGAAAGGAAATGCAGTGTCTGTGGGAAATGGGATGCTGCGACTGAGGAAAATGGGATGGAGTGACTGACGGAAATGGGATGCAGTGACTGAACGAAATGGGATGCAGTGACTGAACGAAATGGGATGCAGTGACTGAGTGAAATGGGATGCAGTGACTGAGTGAAATGGGATGCAGTGACTGAGTGAAATGGGATGCAGTTACTGACTGAAATGAGATGCAGTGACTGATGGAAATGGTATGCAGTGCCTGAGGGAAATGGGATGCTGTGACTGAGCGTACTGTGATGCAGTGACTGAGGGTAATGGGATGTAGTGACTGATGGTAATGGGATGCAGTGTCTGAGGGAAATGGGATGCTATGACTGAGCGTACTGTGATGCAGTGACTGAGGGTAATGGGATGTAGTGACTGATGGTAATGGGATGCAGTGATTGAGGAAAATGGCCTGCAGTGACTGCGTGAAATGGGATGCAGTGACTGAGGAAAGGAGATGCAGCGACTGTGGGAAATGGGAAGTGGTGACTGAGTGGAATGTGAAGCATTGAATGAGTGAAATGAGATGCAGTGACTGTTTGAAATGGGATGCAGTGGCTTTGTGAACTGGGATGCGGTGACTGTGTGAACTGGGATGCGGTGACTGTGTGAACTGGGATGCGGTGGCTGAGTGAAATGCGATGCAGTGACTCAGGTTCTGGGAAGGAGTGACTGAATTAATAGGGATGCAATGCCCGAGCGGGCTTGGGGTGCAGTGAATTAGGGAAATGGGATACAGTGCCTGAGTGAAATGGGATGCAGTGACTGAGTGAAATGGGATGCAGTGACTGAGTGGAATGGGATGCAGTGACTGAGTGGAATGGGATGCAGTGACTGAGTGGAATGGGATGCAGTGACTGAGTGAAATGGGATGCAGTGTCTCATTGAAATGGGATGCAGTTAATGAGTGAAATGAGATGCAGTGACTGATGGAATTTGAATGCAGTGACAGAGTGACATGAGCTGCAGTGCCTCATGGAAATGGGATGCAGTTTTTGTGGGACATTGGATGCAGTGACTGAGGTCCTGGGATGGAGTGACTGAGCTAATGGGGAGGCAGTGCCCAAGCGGGCTTGGAGCACAGTGACTGAGGGAAATGGGATACAGTGGCTGAGAGAAATGGGACGCACTGTCTTTGTGAAATGGGATGCAGTGGCTGAGTGAAATGGGATGCAGTAACTGGTGGAAATGGGATGCAGTGACTGATCGAAATGGGATGCAGTGACTGACAGTAATTGGATGGAGTGACTGAGGGAAACGGGACGCAGTGTCAGAGTGAAATGGGATGCAGTCAATGAGTGAAATGGCCGGCAGTGATTGAGTGATGTGGGATGCAGTAACTGAGGGAAATGGGTTGCAGTGGCTGAGTGAAATGGGATGCACTGACTCTTGGAAATGGATTGCAGTGACTGTTGGCAATGGGATGCAGTCACTGTTGGAAATGGGATGCAGTGACTGTGGGAAATGGGATGCAGTGACTGTGGGAAATGGCATCCTGTGACTCAGGGTAATGGGATACTGTGACTGAGCGAAAGGAGATGCAGTGACTATGGGAAATGGGATGCAGTGACTGAGTGAAATGGGATGCAGTGACTATGGGAATTGGGATGCAGTGACTGTGTGAAATGGGATGCAGTGACTGAGGGTAATTGGATGCAGTGACTGATGGAAATGGGATGCAGTGACTGATGGAAATGGGATGCAGTGTCTGAGGGAATTGGGATGCCGTGTCTGAGGGAAATGGGATGCTGTGACTGAGAGTACTGTGATGCAGTGACTGAGGGTAATGGGATGTAGCGACTGATGGTAATGGGATGCAGTGACTGAGAGAAATGTCCTGCAGTAACTGAGTGAAATGGGATGCAGTGACTGAGGAAAGGAGATGCAGTGATTGTTGGAAATGGGAAGCGGTGACTGAGTGGAATGTGAAGCATTGAATGAGTGAAATGAGATGCAGTGACTGTTTGAAATGGGATGCAGTGGCTGTGTGAACTGGGATGCGTTGACTGTGTGAAGTGGGATGCAGTGGCTGAGTGAAATGCGATGCAGTGACTCAGGTACTGGGAAGGAGTGACTGAATTAAGAGGGATGCAGTGCCGAAGCGTGCTTGGGGTGCAGTGACTTAGTGAAATGGGATACAGTACCTGAGTGAAATGCGATGCACTGACTGAGTGAAATGGGATGCAGTGTCTGAGTGGAATGGGATGCAGTGTCTGAGTGGAATGGGATGCAGTGACTGAGTGAAATGCGCTGCAGTGACTGCGTGAAATGAGATGCAGTGGGGAGTGAAATGGGATGCAGTGACTGGTGGAAATGAGATGCAGTGACTTAGGGAAAGGAAATGCAGTGTCTGTGGGAAATGGGATGCTGGGACTGAGGGTAATGGGATGCAGTGACTGATGGAAATGGAAGCAGTGACTGAGTGAAATGGGATGCAGTGACTGAGTGAAATGGGACGCAGTGACTGATGGAAAGGAGATGCAGTGACTCTGTGAAATGGGATGCAGTGACTGAGTGAAATGGGATGCAGTGACTGAGGACAATGGGATGCAGTGACTGAGGGAAATGGGATGCAGTGATTGATGGAAATGGGACGCAGTGACTTCGTGAAATGGGACGCAGTGACTGATGGAAAGGAGATGCAGTGACTCTGTGAAATGGGATGCAGTGTCTGAGTGAAATGGAATGCAGTGATTGAGTGAAATTGGATTGCCGTGACTGGGGAAAGGAGATGCAGTGACTGAGGAAATGGGATGCAGTGACTGAGGGAAATGGGATGCAGTGACTGAGGGAAATGGGATGCAGTGACTGAGGGATATGAGATGCCGAGATTGAGTGAACTGGGATGCAGTGACTGATGGAAATGGTATGCAGTGACTGAGGGAAATGGGCTGCAGTGACTGACGGAAATGGAATGCAGTGTCTGTTGGAAATGGGATCCTGCGACTGAAGGTAATGGGACGCAGTGACTGAGGGTAATGGGATGCAGTGACTGAGTGAAATGGGATGCAGTGACTGTGGACAATGGGATGCAGTGACTGAGTGGAATGGGATGCAGTGACTGAGTGGAATGGGATGCAGTGACTGAGTGGAATGGGATGCAGTGACTGAGTGGAATGGGATGCAGTGACTGTGGACAATGGGATGCATTGACTGAGTGGAATGGGATGCAGTGACTGGGAAATGGGATGCAGTGACTGAGTGAAATGGGACGCAGTGACTGATGGAAAGGAGATGCAGTGACTCTGTGAAATGGGATGCAGTGACTGAGTGAATTGGGATTGCCGTGACTGTGGAAAGGAGATGCAGTGACTGAGGAAATGGGACGCAGTGACTGAATGAAATGGGAAGCAGTGACTGATGGAAAGGAGATGCAGTGACTCTGTGAAATGGGATGCAGTGACTCTGTGAAATGGGATGCAGTGACTGAGTGAAATGGGATGCAGTGACTGTGTGAAATGGGATTGCCGTGACTGTGGAAAGGAGATGCAGTGACTGAGGAATTGGGACGCAGTGACGGATGGAAATGGGATGCCCTGACTGAGTGTAAAGTGAAGCATTGAGTGAAATGGGATGCAGTGGCTGTGTGAAATGGGATGCAGTGGCTGTGTGAAATGGGATGCAGTGGCTGTTGGAAATGGGATGCCCTGACTGAGTGCAAAGTGAAGCTTTGAGTGAAATGGGATGCAGTGGCTGTGTGAAATGGGATGCACTGACTCTTGGAAATGGATTGCAGTGACTGTGGGAAATGGGATGCAGTGACTGTGGGAAATGGCATACTGTGACTCAGGGTAATGGGATGCAGTGACTGATGGAAATGGGATGCAGTGACTGATGGAAACGGGATGCAGTGTCTGAGGGAATTGGGATGCAGTGTCTGAGGGAAATGGGATGCTGTGACTGAGCGTACTGTGATGCAGTGACTGAGGGTAATGGGATGTAGCGACTGATGGTAATGGGATGCAGTGACTGAGAGAAATGTCCTGCAGTAACTGAGTGAAATGGGATGCAGTGACTGAGGAAAGGAGATGCAGTGATTGTTGGAAATGGGAAGCGGTGACTGAGTGGAATGTGAAGCATTGAATGATGAAATGAGATGCAGTGACTGTTTGAAATGGGATGCAGTGGCTGTGTGAACTGGGATGCGGTGACTGTGTGAACTGTGATGCAGTGGCTGAGTGAAATGCGATGCAGTGACTCAGGTACTGGGAAGGAGTGACTGAATTAAGAGGGATGCAGTGCCGCAGCGGGCTTGGGGTGCAGTGACTTATTGAAATGGGATACAGTACCTGAGTGAAATGCGATGCACTGACTGAGTGGAATGGGATGCAGTGGGGAGTGAAATGGGATGCAGTGACTGGTGGAAATGAGATGCAGTGACTTAGGGAAAGGAAATGCAGTGTCTGTGGGAAATGGAATGCTGGGACTGAGGGTAATGGGATGAAGTGACTGATGGAAATGGAAGCAGTGACTGAGTGAAATGGGATGCAGTGACTGAGTGAAATGGGACGCAGTGACTGATGGAAAGGAGATGCAGTGACTCTGTGAAATGGGATGCAGCGACTGAGGGTAATGGGATGCAGTGACTGAGGACAATGGGATGCAGTGACTGAGGACAATGGGATGCAGTGACTGATGGAAACGGGATGCAGTGTCTGAGGGAATTGGGATGCAGTGTCTGAGGGAAATGGGATGCTGTGACTGAGCGTACTGTGATGCAGTGACTGAGGGTAATGGGATGTAGCGACTGATGGTAATGGGATGCAGTGACTGAGAGAAATGTCCTGCAGTAACTGAGTGAAATGGGATGCAGTGACTGAGGAAAGGAGATGCAGTGATTGTTGGAAATGGGAAGCGGTGACTGAGTGGAATGTGAAGCATTGAATGATGAAATGAGATGCAGTGACTGTTTGAAATGGGATGCAGTGGCTGTGTGAACTGGGATGCGGTGACTGTGTGAACTGTGATGCAGTGGCTGAGTGAAATGCGATGCAGTGACTCAGGTACTGGGAAGGAGTGACTGAATTAAGAGGGATGCAGTGCCGCAGCGGGCTTGGGGTGCAGTGACTTATTGAAATGGGATACAGTACCTGAGTGAAATGCGATGCACTGACTGAGTGGAATGGGATGCAGTGGGGAGTGAAATGGGATGCAGTGACTGGTGGAAATGAGATGCAGTGACTTAGGGAAAGGAAATGCAGTGTCTGTGGGAAATGGAATGCTGGGACTGAGGGTAATGGGATGAAGTGACTGATGGAAATGGAAGCAGTGACTGAGTGAAATGGGATGCAGTGACTGAGTGAAATGGGACGCAGTGACTGATGGAAAGGAGATGCAGTGACTCTGTGAAATGGGATGCAGCGACTGAGGGTAATGGGATGCAGTGACTGAGGACAATGGGATGCAGTGACTGAGGACAATGGGATGCACTGACTGAGGGAAATGGGATGCAGTGACTGAGGGAAATGAGATGCCGTGCTTGAGTGAACTGGGATGCAGTGTCTGTTGGAAATGGGATCCTGCGACTGAAGGTAATGGGATGCAGTGACTGAGTGAAATGGGATGCAGTGACTGAGTGAAATGGGAGGCAGTGACTGATGGAAAGGAGATGCAGTGACTCTGTGAAATGGGATGCAGTGACTGAGGACAATGGGATGCATTGACTGAGGGCAATGGGATGCAGTGACTGAGGACAATGGGATACAGTGACTGAGGGCAATGGGATGCTGTGACTGAATGAAATGGGACGCAGTGACTGATGGAAAGGAGATGCAGTGACTCTGTGAAATGGGATGCAGTGACTGAGTGAAATGGGATTGCCGTGACTGTGGAAAGCAGATGCAGTGACTGAGGAATTGGGACGCAGTGACGGATGGAAATGGGATGCCCTGACTGAGTGCAAAGTGAAGCATTGAGTGAAATGGGATGCAGTGGCTGTGTGAAATGGGATGCAGTGGCTGTGTGAAATGGGATTCAGTGGCTGTGTGAAATGGGATGCAGTGGCTGTGTGAATAGGGATGCAGTGACTGAGGGAAAGGAGATATAGTTTCTGTTTGAAATGGGATGCTGCGACTCAAGTGAATGGGATGCCGTGTTGTGGGGAATGGGATGCAGTGACTGGGGAATGGGATGCAGTGACTGTGGGGAATGAGATGCAGTGACTGAGATAAATGGGATGCAGTGACTGATGGAAATGGGATGCAGTGACTGATGGAAATGGGATGCAGTGACTGATGGGAATGGGATGCAGTGACTGTGGGGAATGGGATGCAGTGACTGAGGGAAATGGGATTCAGTGACTGAGATAAATGGGATGCAGTGACTGATGGAAGTGGGATGCAGTGACTGATGGAAATGGGATGCAGTGACTGATGGGAATGGGATGCAGTGACTGTGGGGAATGGGATGCAGTGACTGAGGGAAATGGGATTCAGTGACTGAGATAAATGGGATGCAGTGACTGATGGAAATGGGATGCAGTGAATGAGGGAAATGGGATTCAGTGACTGAGATGAATGGGACGCATTGACTGATGGAAATGGAATGCAGTGACTGAGGGTAATGGGTTGCAGTCACTGAGTGAAATGGGATGCTGTACACTGTGGAATGGGATGCAGTGACTCAGTGGAATGTGACGCATTGACTGAAGGAAAGGAGATGCAGTGAATGTGGGAAATTGGATGCAATGACTGAGGGAAATGGGATGCAGTGACTGATGGAAATCAGATGCAGTGTCTGAGGGAAATGGGATGCTGTGACTGAGCGTACTGGGATGCTGTGACTGAGGTGAAATGGGCTGCAGAGACTGAGTGAAATGGCATGCAGTGATTGAGGAATGGAGATGCAGTGACTGTGGGAAATGGGATGCAGTGACTGATGGAAGTGATGCAGTGACTGAGGACAATGGGATGCAGTGACTGAGTGAACTGCGATTCAGTCACTGAGTGAAGTGTGATGCAGTGGGTGAGTGGAATGGGATGCAGTGACAGAGTGAAGTGAGATGCAGTGACTGAGGGACATGGGATGCAGTGACTGAGGGACATGGGATGCAGTGACTGAGGGACATGGGATGCAGTGACTGAGGGACATGGGATGCACTGACTGAGGGACATGGGAAGCACTGACTGTGGGACATGGGATGCAGTGACAGAGGTACTGGGAAGGAGTGACTGAGTTAATAGGGAATCAGTGCCCGAGCGGGCTTGGGGTGCAGTGACTGAGGGAAATGGGATACAGTGCCTGATCGAAAATGGACGCACTGACTATGTGAAATGGGATGCAGTGACTGAGTGAAATGAGATGCTGTGATTGAGGGACATGGGATGCAGTGACACACGGACATGGGATGCAGTGACTGAGGAACATGGGATGCAGTGACAGGGGTACTGGGAAGGAGTGACTGAGTTAATAGGGAATCAGTGCCCGAGCGGGCTTGGGGTGCAGTGACTGAGGGAAGTGGGATACAGTGCCTGACCGAAAAAGGACGCACTGACTGAGTGAAATGGGATGCTGTGACTGAGGGACATCGGATCCTGTGAGACATGGACATGGGATGCAGTGACTGAGGGAAATGGGATGCAGTGAATTAGTGAAATGAGATGCAGTGACTGATGGAAATTGGATGCAGTGACAGAGTGACATGCGCTGCCGTGCCTGATGGAAATGTGATGCAGCTACTGTGGGACATGGGATGCAGTGACTGAGGTACTGGGAAGGAGTGACTGAGTTAATCGGGATGCAGTGCCCGAGTGGGCTTGGGGTGCAGTGACTGAGTGAAATGGGATGCAGTGACTGATGGAAATGGGATGCAGTGACTGAGTGAAATGAGATACATTGACTGAGTGAAATGGAATGCAGTAACTGAGGGAAATGGGATGCAGTGAATGAGGGAAATGGGATGCAGTGACTGAGTGAAATGAGATGCAGTGACTGAGTGAAATGAGATGCAGTGACTGAGCGAAATGGGATGCAATGACTCAGGGAAATGGGATGCAGTGACTGATGGAAATCAGGTGCACTGTCTGAGGGAAATGGGATGCAGTGTCTGAGGGAAATGGGATGCTGTGACTGAGCGTACTGGGATGCAGTGACTGAGGGTAATCGGATGTAGTGACTGATGGTAATGGGATGCAGTGACTGAGGTGAAATGGGATGCAGAGACTGAGTGAAATGGCATGCAGTGATTGAGGAACGGAGATGCAGTGACTGTGGGAAATGTGATGCAGTGACTGAGTGAAGTGAGATGCAGTGACTGACGGACATGCGATGCAGTGACTGACGGACATGGGATGCAGTGACTGAGGGACATGGGATGCAGTGACTGAGGGACATGGGATGCACTGACTGAGGGACATGGGATGCAGTGACTGAGGGACATGGGATGCAGTGACAGAGGTACTGGGAAGGGGTTAACAGGGAATCAGTGCCCGAGCGGGCTTGGGGTGCAGTGACTGATGGAAATGGGATACAGTGCCTGACCGAAAAGGGACGCACTGACTGAGTAAAATGGGATGCAGTGACTGAGGGACATGGGATGCAGTGACTGAGGGAAATGGGATGCAGTGACTGAGGGACATGGGATGCAGTGACTGAGGGACATGGGATGCAGTGACTGAGGGACATGGGATGCAGTGACAGAGGTGCTGGGAAGGAGTGGCTGAGTTAATAGGGAATGAGTGCCCGAGCGGGCTTGGGCTGCAGTGACTGAGTGAAACGTGATGCAGTGACTGAGTGAAATGGGATGCAGTGACTGAGTGAAATGTGATGCAGTGACTGAGTGAAATGTGATGCAGTGACTGCATGAAATGGGATGCAGTGACTGCGTGAAATGCATTGCAGTGACTGCGTGAAATGCATTGCAGTGACTGCGTGAAATGCATTGCAGTGACTGCGTGAAATGGGATGCAGTGACTGCGTGAAATGGGACGCACTGACTGAGTGAAATGTGATTCAGTCACTGAGTGAAATGTGATTCAGTCACTGAGTGAAATGTGATTCAGACACTGAATGAAATGTGATTCCGTCACTGAGTGAAATATGATGCACTCACTGAGTGTACTGTGATTCAGTCACTGAGTGAACTGTGATGCAGTCACTGAGTGAAATGGGATGCAGTGGCTGATGGAAATTGAATGCAGTGACAGAGTGACATGAGCTGCAGTGCCTGATGGAAATGGGATGCAGTTTTTGTGGGACATTGGATGCAGTGACTGAGGTCCTGGGAAGGAGTGACTGAGGTAATGGGGAGGCAGTGCCCAAGCGGGCTTGGAGGACAGTGACTGAGGGAAATGGGATACAGTGGCTGAGAGAAATGGGACGCACTGTCTTTGTGAAATGGGGTGCAGTGGCTGAGTGAAATGGGATGCAGTAATTGGTGGAAATGGGATGCAGTGACTGATCGAAATGGGATGCAGTGACTGACAGTAATTGGATGGAGTGACGGACGGTAATGGGATGCAGTGACAGAGGGAAACGGGACGCAGTGTCAGAGTGAAATGGGATGCAGTCAATGAGTGAAATGGCCGGCAGTGATTGAGTGATGTGGGATGCAGTGACTGAGGGAACTGGGATGCAGTGGCTGAGGGAAATGGGATGCAGTGTCTGAGGGAAATGGGATGCTGTGACTGAGCGTACTGGGATACAGTGACTGAGGGTAATCGGATGTAGTGACTGATGGTAATGGGATGCAGTGACTGAGGTGAAATGGGATGCAGAGACTGAGTGAAATGGCATGCAGTGATTGAGGAACGGAGATGCAGTGACTGTGGGAAATGTGATGCAGTGACTGAGTGAAGTGAGATGCAGTGACTGACGGACATGGGATGCAGTGACTGACGGACATGGGATGCAGTGACTGAGGGACATGGGATGCAGTGACTGAGGGACATGGGATGCACTGACTGAGGGACATGGGATGCAGTGACTGAGGGACATGGGATGCAGTGACAGAGGTACTGGGAAGGGGTTAACAGGGAATCAGTGCCCGAGCGGGCTTGGGGTGCAGTGACTGATGGAAATGGGATACAGTGCCTGACCGAAAAGGGACGCACTGACTGAGTAAAATGGGATGCAGTGACTGAGGGACATGGGATGCAGTGACTGAGGGAAATGGGATGCAGTGACTGAGGGACATGGGATGCAGTGACTGAGGGACATGGGATGCAGTGACTGAGGGACATGGGATGCAGTGACTGAGGGACATGGGATGCAGTGACTGAGGGACATGGGATGCAGTGACAGAAGTGCTGGGAAGGAGTGGCTGAGTTAATAGGGAATGAGTGCCCGAGCGGGCTTGGGCTGCAGTGACTGAGTGAAATGTGATGCAGTGACTGAGTGAAATGGGATGCAGTGACTGAGTGAAATGTGATGCAGTGACTGAGTGAAATGTGATGCAGTGACTGCATGAAATGGGATGCAGTGACTGCGTGAAATGGGATGCAGTGACTGCGTGAAATGGGACGCACTGACTGAGTGAAATGTGATTCAGTCACTGAGTGAAATGTGATTCAGTCACTGAGTGAAATGTGATTCAGACACTGAATGAAATGTGATTCCGTCACTGAGTGAAATATGATGCACTCACTGAGTGTACTGTGATTCAGTCACTGAGTGAACTGTGATGCAGTCACTGAGTGAAATGGGATGCAGTGGCTGATGGAAATTGAATGCAGTGACAGAGTGACATGAGCTGCAGTGCCTGATGGAAATGGGATGCAGTTTTTGTGGGACATTGGATGCAGTGACTGAGGTCCTGGGAAGGAGTGACTGAGCTAATGGGGAGGCAGTGCCCAAGCGGGCTTGGAGGACAGTGACTGAGGGAAATGGGATACAGTGGCTGAGAGAAATGGGACGCACTGTCTTTGTGAAATGGGGTGCAGTGGCTGAGTGAAATGGGATGCAGTAATTGGTGGAAATGGGATGCAGTGACTGATCGAAATGGGATGCAGTGACTGACAGTAATTGGATGGAGTGACGGACGGTAATGGGATGCAGTGACAGAGGGAAACGGGACGCAGTGTCAGAGTGAAATGGGATGCAGTCAATGAGTGAAATGGCCGGCAGTGATTGAGTGATGTGGGATGCAGTGACTGAGGGAACTGGGATGCAGTGGCTGAGGGAAATGGGATGCACTGACTCTTGGAAATGGATTGCAGTGACTGTTGGCAATGGGATGCAGTCACTGTTGGAAATGGGATGCAGTGACTGATGGAAATGGGATGCAGTGGCTGTGGGAAATGGTATACTGTGACTCAGGGTAATGGGATGTAGTGACTGAGGGAAATGGGATGCAGTAACTGAGTGAAATGGGATACTGTGACTGAGGAAAGGAGATGCAGTGACTATGGGAAATGGGATGCAGTGACTGAGTGAAATGGGATGCAGTGACTGAGGGTAATGGGATGCAGTGACTGATGGAAATGGGATGCAGTGACTGATGGAAATGGGATGCCGTGTCTGTGGGAATTGGGATGCAGTGTCTGAGGGAAATGGGATGCTGTGACTGAGCGTACTGTGATGCAGTGACTGAGGGTAATGGGATGTAGTGACTGATGGTAATGGGATGCAGTGACTGAGAGAAATGGCCTGCAGTAACTGAGTGAAATGGGATGCAGTGACTGAGGAAAGGAGATGCAGTGATTGTTGGAAATGGGAAGCGGTGACTGAGTGGAATGTAAAGCATTGAATGAGTGAAATGAGATGCTGTGACTGTTTGAAATGGGATGCAGTGGCTGTGTGAACTGGGATGCGGTGACTGTGTGAACTGTGATGCAGTGGCTGAGTGAAATGCGATGCAGTGAGTCAGGTACTGGGAAGGAGTGACTGAATTAAGAGGGATGCAGTGCCGAAGCGTGCTTGGGGTGCAGTGACTTATTGAAATGGGATACAGTACCTGAGTGAAATGCGATGCACTGACTGAGTGAAATGGGATGCAGTGACTGCGTGAAATGAGATGCAGTGGGGAGTGAAATGGGATGCAGTGACTGGTGGAAATGAGATGCAGTGTCTGTGGGAAATGGGATGCTGGGACTGAGGGTAATGGGATGCAGTGACTGATGGAAATGGAAGCAGTGACTGAGTGAAATGGGATGCAGTAACGGAGGTACTGGGAAGGAGTGACTGAGTTAATAGGGATGCAGTGTCCGAGTGGGCTTGGGGTGTAGTGACTTAGGGAAATGGGATACAGTGCCTGAGTGAAATGGGATGCAGTGACTGAGTGAAATGGGATGCAGTGACTGAGTGGAATGGGATGTGGTGACTGTGTGAACTGGGATGTGGTGACTGTGTGAACTGGGATGCGGTGACGATGTGAAATGGGATGCAGTGGCTGAGTGAAATGGGATGCAGTGACTGAGTGAAATGGGATGCAGTGACTGAGGGACATGGGATGCAGTGACTGAGGGACATGGGAAGCATTGACTGAGTGAATTGCGATGCAGAGACTGAGGGAAAGGAGATGCTGTGACTATGGGAAATGGGATGCAGTGAGTGTGGGAAATTGAATGCAGCGCCTGTGAGATACGGGAAACAGTGACTGATGGAAATGGAATGCAGTGACTATGGTGAAGGAGGTGCAGTGACTGAGTGAAATGTGATGCAGTGACTGAGTGAAATGTGATGCAGTGACTGAGTGAAATGGGATGCACTGACTGAGGGACATGGGAGGCAGTGACTGAGGGACATGGGATGCAGTGACCGAGTGAAATGAGATGCAGTGACTGAGGGAAATGGGATGCAGTGACTGCGTGAAATGGGATGCAGTGAATTAGTGAAATGAGATGTAGTGACTGATGGAAATGTGATGCAGTTACCGTGGGACATGGGATGCAGTGAATGAGGGAAAGGATATGCTGTGACGATGGGAAATGTGGATGCAGTGAGTGTGGGAAATTGAATGCAGCGTCTGTGAGATACGGGAAACAGTGACTGATGGAAATTGGACGCAGTGACTGTGGGGATGGAGATGCAGTCATTGAGTGAAATGGGATGCTGTGACTGAGTAAAATACGATGCAGTGACTGAGTGAAATGGGATGCAGTGACTGCTTGAAATGGGATGCAGTGACTGTGGTGAAGGAGATGCAGTGACTGAGTGAAATGGGATGCAGTGACTGAGTGAAATGGGATGCAGTGACAGAGTGACATGAGCTGCAGGATCTGATGGAAATGTGATGCAGTACCTGAGGGAAATGGGATTCAGTGACTGAGGTAATGGGAAGGAGTGACTGAGTCAATGGGGGTGCAATGCCCGAGCGGACTTGGGGTGCAGTGAGTGAGGGAAATGGGATACAGTGCCTGAGCCAAATGGGACGCACTGACTGAGTGAAATGGGATGCAGTGACTGAGGGACATGGGATGCATTGACTGAGGGACATGGGATGCATTGACTGTGGGAAATAGGATGCATTGACTGTGGGAAATGGGATGCAGTGACTGAGTGAAATGAGATGCAGTGACTGAAGGAAATGGGATGCAGTGACTGAGGGACATAGGATGAAGTGACTGAGGGACATGGGATGCATTGACTGAGTGAAATGCGATGCAGTGAAATGCGATGCAGTGAAAGGAGGGAAAGGAGACGCTGTGATTCTGGGAAATGGGATGCAGTGAGTGTGGGAAATTGAATGCAGCGCCTGTGAGATACGGGAAACAGGTACTGATGGAAATGGAATGCAGTGACTATGGTGAAGGAGATGCAGTGACTGAGTGAAATGGGATGCAGTGACTGAGTAAAATGTGATGCATTGACTGAGTGAAATGTAGTGCAGTGACTGAGTGAAATGGGATGCAGTGACTGAGTGAAATGTGGTGCAGTGACTGAGTGAAATGTGTTGCAGTCACTGCGTGAAATGGGACGCATCACTGAGTGAAATGGGATGCAGTGACTGAGGGAAATGGGATGCAGTGACTGAGGGAAATGGGATGCAGTGACTGAGGGAAATGGGATGCAGTGACTGAGTGAAATGAGATGCGGTGACACACGGACATGGGATGCAGTGACTGAGGGAATTGGGATGCAATGACTGAGTGAAATGGGATGCAGTGACTGAGTGAAATGCGATGCAGTGACTGAGTGAAATGCGATGCACTGACTGAGTGAAATGGGATGCAGTGACTGAGTGAAATGAGATGCCTTGTTTGATGGAAATGAGATGCAGTGACTGAGGGAAATGGGATGCAGTGACTGAGGGAAACGGGATGCAGTGACTGAGTGGAATGGGATGCAGTGACTGAGTGAAATGGGATGCTGTGACTGAGTGAAATGTGATGCAGTGACTGCGTGAAATGGGATGCAGTGAATGAGTAAATGAGATGCAGTGACTGAGTGAAATGCGCGCAGTGACTGATAGAAATCGGATAAAGTGACTGATGGAAATGGGATACAGTGACTGACGGAACTGGGATGTGGTGACTGTGTGAACTGGGATGCGGTGACTATGTGAAATGGGATGCAGTGGCTGAGTGAAATGGGATGCAGTGGCTGAGTGAAATGGGATGCAGCGACTGAGGAACATGGGATGCAGTGACTGAGGGACATGGGAAGCATTGACTGAGTGAAATGTGATGCAGAGACTGAGGGAAAGGAGATGCAGTGACTGAGGGAAAGGAGATGCAGTGACTGAGGGAAAGGAAATGCAGTGACTGAGGGAAAGGAGATGCAGTGACTGAGCGAAATGGGATGCAGTATTTTTGGGAAGTAGGATGCAATCACTGATTGAAATGAGATGCAGTGGGAAATGGGATACAGTGAGTGTCGGAAATTGAATGCAGCGTCTGTGAGATACGGGAAGCAGTGACTGATGGAAATGGGACGCAGTGACTGAGGGAAATGGGATGCACTGACTGAGTGAGATGGGTTACAGTGTCTGAGTGAGATGGGATGCAGTGTCTGAGTGAGATGGGATGCAATGTCTGAGTGAAATGGGATGCAGTGTCTGATTGAAATGGGATGCAGTTAATGAGTGAAATGGCCTGCAGTGATTGAGTGATTTGGGATGCAGTGACTGAGGGAAATGGAATGCAGTGGCTGAGTGAAATGGGATACACTGATCTTGGAAAAGGGATGCAGTGACTGTTGGAAATGGATTGCAGTGACTGTTGGCAATGGGATGCTGTCACTGTTGGAAATGGGATGCAGTGACTGTGGGAAATGGGAGGCAGTGACTGAGGAAAGGAGATGCAGTGACTATGGGAAATGGGTGCAGTGACTGAATGAAATGGGATGCAGTGTCTGAGGGAAATGGGATGCTGTGACTGAGCGTACTGTGATGCAGTGACTGAGGGTAATGGGATGTAGTGACTGATGGTTATGGGATGCAGTGACTGAGAGAAATGGCCTGCAGTAACTGAGTGAAATGGGATGCAGTGACTGAGGAAAGGAGATGCAGTGTTTGTGAGAAATCGGAAGCGGTGACTGAGTGGAATGTGAAGCATTGAATGAGTGAAATGAGATGCAGTAACTGTTTGAAATGGGATGCAGTGGCTGTGTGAACTGGGATGCGGTGACTGTGTGAACTGGGATGCAGTGGCTGAGTGAAATGTGATACAGTGACTCAGGAACTGGGAAGCAGTGACTGAATTAATAGGGATGCAGTGCCCGAGCGGGCTTGGGGTGCAGTGACTTAGGGAAATGGGATACAGTGCCTGAGTGAAATGGGATGCACTGACTGAGTGAAATGGGATGCAGTGACTGAGTGGAATGGGATGCAGTGACTGAGTGGAATGGGATGCAGTGACTGAGTGGAATGGGATGCAGGGACTGAGTGAAATGAGATGCAGCGATTGAGTGAAATGAGATGCAGCGACTGAGTGAAATGAGATGCAGCGACTGAGTGAAATGCACGCAGTGACTGATAGAAATCGGATAAAGTGACTGATGGAAATGGGATGCAGTTACTGACGGAACTGGGATGCGGTGACTGTGTGAACTGGGATGTGGTGACTACGTGAAATGGGATGCAGTGGGGAGTGAAATGGGATGCAGTGACTGGTGGAAATGAGATGCAGTGACTTAGGGAAAGGAAATGCAGTGTCTGTGGGAAATGGGATGGTGCGACTGAGGGTAATGGGATGCAGTGACTGATGGAAACGGATGCAGTGACTGAGTGAAATGCGATGCAGTGACTGAGGTACTGGGAACGAGTGATTGAGTTAATAGGGATGCAGTGCCCGAGCGGGCTTGGGGTGAAGTGACTGAGTGAAATGGGATGCAGTGACTTAAGGAAAGGAAATGCAGTGTCTGTGGGAAATGGGATGCTGCGACTGAGGAAAATGGGATGGAGTGACTGACGGAAATGGGATGCAGTTACTGAACAAAATGGGATGCAGTGACTGAGTGAAATAGGTTGCAGTGACTGAGTGAAATGGGATGCACTGACTGAGGGAAGTGGGATGCACTGACTGAGGGAAGTGGGATGCAGTGACTCAGGGAAATGGGATGCAGTGACTGAGGGAAATGGGATGCAGTGACTGGGAAATGGGATGAAGTGACAGTGGGAAATGGGATGCAGTGACTGATGGAAATGGGACGCAGTGACTGAGTGAAATGGGACGCAGTAACTGAGTGAAATGGAATTGCTGTGACTGTGGAAAGGAGATGCAGTGACTGAGGAAATGGGATGCAGTGACTGAGGGAAATGGGATGCAGTGACTGAGGGAAATGGGATGCAGTGACTGGGAAATGGGATGCAGTGACAGTGGGAAATGGGATGCAGTGACTGATGGAAATGGGACGCAGTGAGTGAGTGAAATGGGACGCAGTGACTGAGTGAAATGGAATTGCCGTGACTGTGGAAAGGAGTTGCAATGACTGAGGAAATGGGATGCAGTGACTGAGGGAAATGGGATTGCCGTGCCTGTGGAAAGGAGATGCAATGACTGAGTGAACTGGGATGCAGTGGCTGAGGGCAAAGGGATGCAGTGACTGTGGGAAATGGGATGCAGTGAATGAGTGAAATGGGATTGCCGGGACTGTGGAAAGGAGATGCAGTGACTGAGGAAATGGGACGCAGTGACTGATGGAAATGGGATGCCCTGACTGAGTGTAAAGTGAAGCATTGAGTGAAATGGGATGCAGTGGCTGTGTGAAATGGGATGCAGTGACTGTGTGAAATGGGATGCAGTGGCTGTGTGAACTGGGATGCAGTGTCTGTGTGAATAGGAATGCAGTGACTGAGGGAAAGGAGATGCAGTGTATGTTTGAAATGGGATGCTGCGACACAAGTGAATGGGATGCCGGGTCTGTGGGAAATGGGATGCTGTGACTGTTGTGAAGGATATGCAGTGATTGAGTGAAATGGGATGCAGTGACTGAGTGAAATGGGATGCAGTGTCTGCGTGAAATGTGGTGCAGGGACTGCCTGAAATGCGGTGCAGTGACTGCATGAAATGTGATGCAGTGACTGCATGAAATGGGATGCAGTGACTGAGTGAAATGGGATGCAGTGACTGAGGGCAATGGGATGCAGTGACTCAGGGCAATGGGATGCAGTGACTGAGGGAAATGGGATGCAGTGACTGGGAAATGGGATGCAGTGACAGTGGGAAATGGGATGCAGTGACTGATGGAAATGGGACGCAGTGACTGAGTGAAATTGGACGCAGTGACTGAGTGAAATGGAATTGCCGTGACTGTGGAAAGGACATGCAGTGACTGAGTGAAGTGGGATGCAGTGACTGAGGGAAATGGGACTGCCGTGACTGAGGGCAATGGGATGCAGTGACTGATGGAAATGGGATGCAGTGACTGATGGAAATGGGATGCAGTCACTGTGGGAAATGGGATGCAGTGACTGAGGGAAATGGGATCCAGTGACTGTGGGAAATGGGATGCAGTGACTCTGTGAAATGGGATGCAGTGACTGAGCGAAATGGGATGCAGTGACTGAGGGAAATGGGATGCAGTGACTGAGGGAAATGGGATGCAGTGACTGGGAAATGGGATGCAGTGACTGATGGAAATGGGACGCAGTGAGTGAGTGAAATGGGACGCAGTGACTGAGTGAAATGGAATTGCCGTGACTGTGGAAAGGAGATGCAGTGACTGTGGAAATAGGATGCAGTGACTGAGGGAAATGGGATTGCCGTGACTGTGTGAACTGGGATGCAGTGACTATGGTGAAGGAGATGCAGTGACTGAGTGACATGAGCTGCAGGATCTGATGGAAATGTGATGCAGTACCTGAGGGAAATGGGATTCAGTGACTGAGGTAATGGGAAGGAGTGACTGAGTTCATGGGGGTGCAATGCCCGAGCGGACTTGGGGTGCAGTGAGTGAGGGAAATGGGATACAGTGCCTGAGCCAAATGGGACGCACTGACTGAGTGAAATGGGATGCAGTGACTGAGGGACATGGGATGCATTGACTGAGGGACATGGGATGCATTGACTGTGGGAAATAGGATGCATTGACTGTGGGAAATGGGATGCAGTGACTGAGTGAAATGAGATGCCGTGACTGAAGGAAATGGGATGCAGTGACTGAGGGTAATGGGATGTAGTGACTGATGGTAATGGGATGCAGTAATTGAGGGAAATGGCCTGCAGTGACTGCGTGAAATGGGATGCAGTGGCTGAGGAAAGGAGATGCAGCGACTGTGGGAAATGGGAAGCGGTGACTGAATGGAATGTGAAGCATTGAATGAGTGAAATGAGATGCAGTGACTGTTTGAATTGGGATGCAGTGACTGTTTGAATTGGGATGCAGTGGCTGTGTGAACTGGGATGCGGTGACTGTGTGAACTGGGATGCAGTGACTGTGTGAACTGGGTTGCAGTGGCTGAGTGAAATGCGATGCAGTGACTCAGGTACTGGGAAGGAGTGACTGATGCAATGCCCGAGCGGGCTTGGGGTGCAGTGACTGAGGGAAATGGGATACAGTGCCTGAGTGAAATGGGATGCAGTGACTGAGTGAAATGGGATGCAGTGACTGAGTGGAATGGGATGCAGTGACTGAGTGGAATGGGATGCAGTGACTGAGTGGAATGGGATGCAGTGACTGAGTGAAATGGGATGCAGTGTCTCATTGAAATGGGATGCAGTTAATGAGTGAAATGAGATGCAGTGACTGATGGAAATTGAATGCAGTGACAGAGTGACATGAGCTGCGGTGCCTGATGGAAATGGGATGCAGTTTTTGTGGGACATGGGATGCAGTGACTGAGGTCCTGGGATGGAGTGACTGAGGTAATGGGGAGGCAGTGCCCAAGTGGGCTTGGAGTACACTGACTGAGGGAAAATGGATACAGTGGCTGAGAGAAAAGGGACGCACTGTCTTTGTGAAATGGGATGAAGTGGCTGAGTGGAATGGGATGCAGTAACTGGTGGAAATGGGATGCAGTGACTTATCGAAATGGGATGCAGTGACTGACAGTAATTGGATGGAGTGACGGACGGTAATGGGATGCAGTGACTGAGGGAAACGGGACGCAGTGTCAGAGTGAAATGGGATGCAGTCAATGAGTGAAATGGCCGGCAGTGATTGAGTGATGTGGGATGCAGTAACTGAGGGAAATGGGATGCAGTGGCTGAGTGAAATGGGATGCACTGACTCTTGGAAATGGATTGCAGTGACTGTTGGCAATGGGATGCAGTCACTGTTGGAAATGGGATGCAGTGACTGTGGGAAATGGGATGCAGTGACTGAGGGAAATTGGATGCAGTGACTGATGGAAATGGGATGCTGTGACTGAGCGTACTGTGATGCAGTGACTAAGGGTAATGGGATGTAGCGACTGATGGTAATGGGATGCAGCGACTGAGAGAAATGGCCTGCAGTAACTGAGTGAAATGGGATGCAGTGACTGAGGAAAGGAGATGCAGTGATTTTTGGAAATGGGAAGCGGTGACTGAGTGGAATGTGAACCATTGAATGAGTGAAATGAGATGCAGTGACTGTTTGAAATGGGATGCATTGGCTGTGTGAACTGGGATGCAGTGGCTGAGTGAAATGGGAAGCAGTGACTGATGGAAATGAGACGCCGTGACTTGGGGAAAGGAGATGCAGTGACTGTGGGAAATGGGATGCAGTGACTTATGGAAATGGGATGCAGTTACTGTGGGACATGGGATGCAGTGGCTGAGGTCCTGGGAAGGAGTGACTGAGTTAATAGCGATGCAGTGCCCGAGCGGGCTTGGGGTACAGTGACTGAGGGAAATGGGATACAGTGGCTGAGAGAAATGGGACGCACTGTCTTAGTGAAATGGGATGCAGTGACTGATGGAAATTGTATGCAGTGACAGAGTGACATGAGCTGCAGTGCCTGACGGAAATGGGTTGCAGTTACTGTGGGACATGGGATGCAGTGACTGAGGTACTGGGAAGGAGTGACTGAGGTAATAGGGATGCAGTGCCCGAGCGGGCTTGGGGTACAGTGACTGAGGGAAATGGGATACAGTGGCTGAGAGAAATGGGACGCACTGTCTTAGTGAAATGGCATGCAGTGAGCAAGGGACATGGGATGCAGTGAGTGAGGGACATGGGATGCAGTGACTGAGGGAAATGGGATGCAGTGATTGAGTGAAATGAGATGCAGTGACTGTTGGAAATGGGTTGCAGTGACCGATTGAAATGAGATGCAGTGACTGAGGGAAATGGGATGCAATGACTGAGGGACATGGGATGCAGTGCCTGAGTGAAATGGGATGCCGTGACTCAGTGAAATGGGATGCAGTGACTGAGTGAAATGTGATTCAGTCACTGAGGGAAATGGGATGCAGTCACTGAGTGAAATGTGTTGCAGTCACTGAGTGAAATGTGATGCATCACTGAGTTGAATGGGATGCAGTGACGGAGGGATATGAGATGCAGGGACTGAGTGAAATGAGATGCAGTGACTGAGGGAAAAGGGATTCAGTATTTTTGGGAAGTAGGATGCAATCACTGAGTGAAATGCGATGCAGAGACTGGGGGAAAAGAGATGCTGTGACTATGGGAAATGGGATGCATTGAGTGTGGGAAACTGAATGCAGCGTCTGTAAGATACAGGGAACAGTGAGTGATGAAAATGGGATGCAGTGACAGTGGTGAAGGAGATGCCGTGATTGAGTGAAATGCGGTGCAGTGACTGCGTGAAATGCGGTGCAGTGACTGCGTGAAATGGGTTGCAGTGACTGCTTCAAATGGGATGCTGTGACTGAGTGAAATGGGATGGAGTGACTGAGTGAAATGGGATGGAGTGACTGAGTGAAATGGGATGCAGTGAATGAGTGAAATGAGATGCACTGACTGGTGGAAATTGGATGCAGTGACAGAGTGACATGAGCTGCAGTGACTGAGTGAAATGGGATGCATTGTTTGATGGAAATATGATGCAGTAACTGCCGGAAATGAGATGCAGTGACTGAGGGAAATGGGATGCAGTGACTGAGGGAAATGGGATGTAGTGAACGAGTGAAATGAGATGCAGTGACTGAGGGAAATGGGATGCAGTATTTTTGGGAAGTCGAATGCAATCACTGATTGAAATGAGATGCAGAGACTGTGGGAAAGGAGACGCTGAGTCTATGGGAAATGGGATACAGTGAGTGTCGGAAATTGAATGCAGCGTCTGTGAGATATGGGAAACAGTGACTGATGGAAATGGGATGCTGTGACTGTGGTGAAGGAGATGCAGTGATGGAGTGAGTTGGGATGCAGTGACTGAGTGAAATGTGATGCAGTGACTGAGTGAAATGTGATGCAGTGACTGCGTGAAATGCGTTGCAGTGACTGCGTGAAATGCGTTGCAGTGACTGCGTGAAATGGGATGCAGTGACTGCGTGAAATGGGATGCAGTGACTGCGTGAAATGGGATGCAGTGACTGCGTGAAATGGGATGCAGTGACTGCGTGAAATGCGTTGCAGTGACTGCGTGAAATGCGTTGCAGTGACTGCGTGAAATGCGTTGCAGTGACTGCGTGAAATGGGATGCAGTGACTGCGTGAAATGGGATGCTGTGACTGCGTGAAATGGGACGCAGTGACTGAGTGAAATGTGATTCAGTCACTGAGTGAAATGTGATTCAGTCACTGAGTGAAATGTGATTCAGTGGCTGATTGAAATGAGATGCAGTGACTGAGTGAAATGAGATGCAGTGACTGAGTGAAATGGGATGCAGTGACTGAGTGAAATGGGATGCAGTGACGGAGTGGAATGGGATGCAGTGACTGGTGGAAATGAGATGCAGTGACTTGGGGAAATGAGATGCAGTGACTTGGGGAAAGGAAATGCAGTGTCTGTGGGAAATGGGATGGTGCAACTGAGGGTAATGGGATGCAGTGATTGATGGAAACGGATGCAGTGACTTTGTGAAATGCGATGCAGTGACTGAGGTACTGGGAAGGTGTGACTGAGTTAATAGGGATGCAGTGCCCGAGCGGGCTTGGGGTGCAGTGACTGAGTGAAATGGGATGCAGTGACGTAAGGAAAGGAAATGCAGTGTCTGTGGGAAATGGGATGCTGCGACTGAGGAAAATGGGATGGAGTGACTGACGGAAATGGGATGCAGTTACTGAACGAAATGGGATGCAGTGACTGAGTGAAATGCGATGCAGTGTCTGCGTGAAATGCGGTGCAGTGACTGCGTGAAATGCGGTGCGGTGGCTGCGTGAAATGGGATGCAGTGACTGAGTGAAATGGGATGCAGTGTCTGCGGGAAATGGGATGCAGTGACTGAGTGAGATGGGATGCATCACTGAGTGAAATGGGATGCATCACTGAGTGAAATGAGATGCAGTGACTGACGGAAATGGGATGCAGTGACTGAGTGAAATGGGATGAAGTGACTGAGTGAAATGTGATGCAGTGACTGAGTGAAATGTGATGCAGTGACTGAGTGAAATGTGATGCAGTGACTAAGTGAAATGAGATGCACTGACTGATGGAAATTGGATGCAGTGACAGAGTGACATGAGCTGCAGTGACTGAGTGAAATGAGATGCATTGTTTGATGGAAATATGATGCAGGAACTGTCGGAAATGAGATGCAGTGACTGAGGGAAATGGGATGCAGTGACTGAGGGAAATGGGATGCAGTGACCGAGTGAAATGAAATGCAGTGACTGAGCGAAATGGGATGCAGTATTTTTGGGAAGTAGGATGCAATCACTGATTGAAATGAGATGCAGAGACTGTGGGAAAGGAGACGCTGAGTCTATGGGAAATGGGATACAGTGAGTGTCGGAAATTGAATGCAGCGTCTGTGAGATACGGGAACCAGTGACTGATGGAAATGGGATGCTGTGACTGTGGTGAAGGAGATGCAGTGATGGCGTCAATTGGGATGCAGTGACTGAGTGAGATGGGATGCAGTGTCTGAGTGAAATGGGATGCAGTTAATGAGTGAAATGGCCTGCAGTGATTGAGTGATTTGGGATGCAGTGACTGAGGGAAATGGAATGCAGTGACTGTTGGCAATGGGAAGCAGTCACTGTTGGAAATGGGATGCAGTGACTGAGGGGAATGGGATGCAGTGACTGAGGGGAATGGGATGCAGTGACTGAGTGCAATGGGATACTGTGACTGAGTGAAATGGGATACTGTGACTGAGGAAAGGAGATGCAGTGACTATGGGAAATGGGTGCAGTGACTGAATGAAATGGGATGCAGTGTCTGAGGGAAATGGGATGCTGTGACTGAGCGTACTGTGATGCAGTGACTGAGGGTAATGGGATGTAGTGACTGATGGTTATGGGATGCAGTGACTGAGAGAAATGGCCTGCAGTAACTGAGTGAAATGGGATGCACTGACTGAGGAAAGGAGATGCAGTGATTGTGGGAAATGGGAAGCGGTGACTGAGTGGAATGTGAAGCATTGAATGAGTGAAATGAGATGCAGTAACTGTTTGAAATGGGATGCAGTGGCTGTGCGAACTGGGATGCGGTGACTGTGTGAACTGGGATGCAGTGGCTGAGTGAAATGTGATACAGTGACTCAGGAACTGGGAAGGAGTGACTGAATTAATAGGGATGCAGTGCCCGAGCGGGCTTGGGGTGCAGTGACTTAGGGAAATGGGATACAGTGCCTGAGTGAAATGTGATGCACTGACTGAGTGAAATGGGATGCAGTGACTGAGTGGAATGGGATGCAGTGACGGAGTGGAATGGGATGCAGTGACTGAGTGGAATGGGATGCAGTGACTGAGTGAAATGCGCGCAGTGACTGATAGAAATCGGATAAAGTGACTGATGGAAATGGGATACAGTGACTGACGGAACTGGGATGCGGTGACTGTGTGAACTGGGATGTGGTGACTATGTGAAATGGGATGCAGTGGGGAGTGAAATGGGATGCAGTGACTGAGGAAAGGAGATGCAGTGACTATGGGAAATGGGTGCAGTGACTGAATGAAATGGGATGCAGTGTCTGAGGGAAATGGGATGCTGTGACTGAGCGTACTGTGATGCAGTGACTGAGGGTAATGGGATGTAGTGACTGATGGTAATGGGATGCAGTGACTGAGGGAAATTGCCTGCAGTGACTGAGTGAAATGGGATGCAGTGACTGAGGAAAGGAGATGCAGTGATTGTGAGAAATGGGAAGCGGTGACTGAGTGGAATGTGAAGCATTGAATGAGTGAAATGAGATGCAGTAACTGTTTGAAATGGGATGCAGTGGCTGTGTGAACTGGGATGCGGTGACTGTGTGAACTGGGATGCAGTGGCTGAGTGAAATGTGATACAGTGACTCAGGAACTGGGAAGGAGTGACTGAGTTAATAGGGATGCAGTGCCCGAGCGGGCTTGGGGTGCAGTGACTGAGTGAAATGGGATGCAGTGACTTAAGGAAAGGAAATGCAGTGTCTGTGGGAAATGGGATGCTGCGACTGAGGAAAATGGGATGGAGTGACTGACGGAAATGGGATGCAGTTACTGAACAAAATGGGATGCAGTGACTGAGTGAAATAGGTTGCAGTGACTGAGTGAAATAGGTTGCAGTGACTGAGTGAAATGGGATGCACTGACTGAGGGAAGTGGGATGCACTGACTGAGGGAAGTGGGATGCACTGACTGAGGGAAGTGGGATGCAGTGACTCAGGGAAATGGGATGCAGTGACTGAGGGAAATGGGATGCAGTGACTGGGAAATGGGATGAAGTGACAGTGGGAAATGGGATGCAGTGACTGATGGAAATGGGACGCAGTGACTGAGTGAAATGGGACGCAGTGACTGAGTGAAATGGAATTGCTGTGACTGTGGAAAGGAGATGCAGTGACTGAGGAAATGGGATGCAGTGACTGAGGGAAATGGGATGCAGTGACTGAGGGAAATGGGATGCAGTGACTGGGAAATGGGATGCAGTGACAGTGGGAAATGGGATGCAGTGACTGATGGAAATGGGACGCAGTGAGTGAGTGAAATGGGACGCAGTGACTGAGTGAAATGGAATTGCCGTGACTGTGGAAAGGAGTTGCAATGACTGAGGAAATGGGATGCAGTGACTGAGGGAAATGGGATTGCCGTGCCTGTGGAAAGGAGATGCAGTGACTGAGTGAACTGGGATGCAGTGGCTGAGGGCAATGGGATGCAGTGACTGTGGGAAATGGGATGCAGTGACTGTGGGAAATGGGATGCAGTGACTGAGTGAAATGGGATGCAGTGACTGAGTGAAATGGGATTGCCGTGACTGTGCAAAGGAGATGCAGTGACTGAGGAATTGGGACGCAGTGACGGATGGAAATGGGATGCCCTGACTGAGTGTAAAGTGAAGCATTGAGTGAAATGGGATGCAGTGGCTGTGTGAAATGGGATGCATTGGCTGTGTGAACTGGGATGCAGTGTCTGTGTGAATAGGGATGCAGTGACTGAGGGAAAGGAGATGCAGTGTATGTTTGAAATGGGATGCTGCGACTCAAGTGAATGGGATGCCGGGTCTGTGGGGAATGGGATGCAGTGACTGTTGTAAAGGAAATGCAGTGATTGAGTGAAATGGGATGCAGTGACTGAGTGAAATGGGATGCAGTGTCTGCGTGAAATGTGGTGCAGGGACTGCCTGAAATGCGGTGCAGTGACTGCATGAAATGTGATGCAGTGACTGCATGAAATGGGATGCAGTGACTGCATGAAATGGGATGCAGTGACTGCATGAAATGGGATGCAGTGACTGCATGAAATGGGATGCAGTGACTGAGTGAAATGGGATGCAGTGACTGAGTGAAATGGGATGCAGGGTGACTGAGGGAAATGGGATGCAGTGACTGGGAAATGGGATGCAGTGACAGTGGGAAATGGGATGCAGTGACTGATGGAAATGGGATTGCCGGGACTGTGGAAAGGAGATGCAGTGACTGAGGAAATGGGACGCAGTGACTGATGGAAATGGGATGCCCTGACTGAGTGTAAAGTGAAGCATTGAGTGAAATGGGATGCAGTGGCTGTGTGAAATGGGATGCATTGGCTGTGTGAACTGGGATGCAGTGTCTGTGTGAATAGGGATGCAGTGACTGAGGGAAAGGAGATGCAGTGTATGTTTGAAATGGGATGCTGCGACTCAAGTGAATGGGATGCCGGGTCTGTGGGGAATGGGATGCAGTGACTGTTGTAAAGGAAATGCAGTGATTGAGTGAAATGGGATGCAGTGACTGAGTGAAATGGGATGCAGTGTCTGCGTGAAATGTGGTGCAGGGACTGCCTGAAATGCGGTGCAGTGACTGCATGAAATGTGATGCAGTGACTGCATGAAATGGGATGCAGTGACTGCATGAAATGGGATGCAGTGACTGCATGAAATGGGATGCAGTGACTGAGTGAAATGGGATGCAGTGACTGAGTGAAATGGGATGCAGTGACTGAGGGCAATGGGATGCAGGGTGACTGAGGGAAATGGGATGCAGTGACTGGGAAATGGGATGCAGTGACAGTGGGAAATGGGATGCAGTGACTGATGGAAATGGGACGCAGTGACTGAGTGAAATTGGACGCAGTGACTGAGTGAAATGGAATTGCCGTGACTGTGGAAAGGACATGCAGTGACTGAGTGAAGTGGGATGCAGTGACTGAGGGAAATGGGACTGCCGTGACTGAGGGCAATGGGATGCAGTGACTGATGGAAATGGGATGCAGTGACTGATGGAAATGGGATGCAGTCACTGTGGGAAATGGGATGCAGTGACTGAGGGAAATGGGATGCAGTGACTGTGGGAAATGGGATGCAGTGACTCTGTGAAATGGGATGCAGTGACTGAGCGAAATGGGATGCAGTGACTGAGGGAAATGGGATGCAGTGACTGAGGGAAATGGGATGCAGTGACTGAGGGAAATGGGATGCAGTGACTGGGAAATGGGATGCAGTGACTGATGGAAATGGGACGCAGTGAGTGAGTGAAATGGGACGCAGTGACTGAGTGAAATGGGATTGCCGTGACTGTTGAAAGGAGATGCAGTGACTGAGGAAATGGGACGCAGTGACTGATGGAAATGGGATGCCCTGACTGAGTGTAAAGTGAAGCATTGAGTGAAATGGGATGCAGTGGCTGTGTGAAATGGGATGCAGTGTCTGCGTGAAATGGGATGCAGTGACTGCATGAAATGGGATGCAGTGACTGAGTGTAAAGTGAAGCATTGAGTGAAATGGGATGCAGTGGCTGTGTGAAATGGGATGCAGTGACTGCTTCAAATGGCATGAAGCGACTGCTTCAAATGGGATGCAGTGACTGCTTCAAATGGGATGCAGTGACTGCTTCAAATGTGATGCAGTGACTGCTTCAAATGGGATGCAGTGACTGCTTCAAATGGGATGCAATGACTGAGTGAAATGGGATGCAGTGACTGAGGGAAATGGGATGCAGTGACTGAGGGTAATGGGATGCAGTGACTGATGGAAATGGAAGCAGTGACTGAGTGAAATGGGATGCAGTGACGGAGGTACTGGGAAGGAGTGACTGAGTTAATAGGGATGCAGTGCCCGAGCGGGTTTGGGGTGCAGTGACTTAGGGAAATGGGATACAGTGCCTCAGTGAAATGTGACGCACTGACTGAGTGAAATGGGATGCAGTAACTGGTGGAAATGGGATGCAGTGACTGATCGAAATGGGATGCAGTGACTGACAGTAATTGGATGGAGTGACGGACGGTAATGGGATGCAGTGACTGAGGGAAACGGGACGCCGTGTCAGAGTGAAATGGGATGCAGTCAATGAGTGAAATGGCCGGCAGTGATTGAGTGATGTGGGGTGCAGTGACTGAGGGAAATGGGATGCAGTGGCTGAGTGAAATGGGATGCACTGACTCTTGGAAATGGATTGCAGTGACTGTTGGCAATGGGATGCAGTCACTGTTGGAAATGGGATGCAGTGACTGTGGGAAAAGGGATGCAGTGACTGTGGGAAATGGCATACTGTGACTCAGGGTAATGGGATGTAGTGACTGAGGGGAATGGGATGCAGTAGCTGAGTGAAATGGGATACTGTGACTGAGGAAAGGAGATGCAGTGACTATGGGAAATGGGATGCAGTGACTGAGGGTAATTGGATGCAGTGACTGATGGAAATTTGATGCAGTGACTGATGGAAATGGGATGCAGTGTCTGAGGGAATTGGGATGCAGTGTCTGAGGGAAATGGGATGCTGTGACTGAGCGTACTGTGATGCAGTGACTGAGGGTAATGGGATGTAGCGACTGATGGTAATGGGATGCAGTGACTGAGAGAAATGGCCTGCAGTAACTGAGTGAAATGGGATGCAGTGACTGAGGAAAGGAGATGCAGTGATTGTTGGAAATGGGAAGCGGTGACTGAGTGGAATGTAAAGCATTGAATGAGTGAAATGAGATGCAGTGGCTGTGTGAACTGGGATGCGGTGACTGTGTGAACTGGGATGCAGTGGCTGAGTGAAATGCGATGCAGTGACTCAGGTACTGGGAAGGAGTGACTGAATTAAGAGGGATTCAGTGCCGAAGCGTGCTTGGGGTGCAGTGACTTATTGAAATGGGATACAGTACCTGAGTGAAATGCGATGCACTGACTGAGTGAAATGCGATGCAGTGTCTGAGTGGAATGGGATGCAGTGACTGAGTGGAATGGGATGCAGTGACTGAGTGAACTGCGCTGCTGTGACTGCGTGAAATGAGATGCAGTGGGGTGTGAAATGGGATGCAGTGACTGGTGGAAATGAGATGCAGTGTCTGTGGGAAATGGGATGCTGGGACTGAGGGTAATGGGATGCAGTGACTGATGGAAATGGAAGCAGTGACTGAGTGAAATGGGATGCAGTGACGGAGGTACTGGGAAGGAGTGACTGAGTTAATAGGGATGCAGTGCCCGAGCGGGCTTGGGGTGCAGTGACTTAGGGAAATGGGATACAGTGCCTGAGTGAAATGGGATGCAGTGACTGAGTGAAATGGGATGCAGTGACTGAGTGAAATGGGATGCAGTGACTGAGTGGAATGGGATGCAGTGACTGAGTGAAATGCGCGCAGTGACTGATGGGACTGGGATTCAGTGACTGACGGAACTGGGATGCGGTGACTGTGTGATCTGGGATGCAGTGACTGAGTGAAATGGGATGCAGTGGCTGAGTGAAATGGGATGCAGTGACTGAGGGAAAGGAGACGCTGTGATTCTGGGAAATGGAATGCAGTGAGTGTGGGAAATTGAATGCAGCGCCTGTGAGGTACGGGAAACAGTGACTGATGGAAATGGAATGCAGTGACTATGGTGAAGGAGATGCAGTGACTGAGTGAAATGGGATGCAGTGACTGAGTAAAATATGATGCATTGACTGAGTGAAATGTGCTGCAGTGACTGAGTGAAATGGGATGCAGTCCCTGCGTGAAATGGGACGCATCACTGAGTGAAATGGAATTCAGTGACTGAGGGAAATGGGATGCAGTGACTGAGGGAAATGGGAAGCAGTGACTGAGGAAAATGGGATGCAGTGACAGTGGGAAATGAGATGCGGTGACACACGGACATGGGATGCAGTGACTGTGTGAACTGGGATGCAGTGGCTGAGTGAAATGCGATGCAGTGACTCAGGTACTGGGAAGGAGTGACTGAATTAAGAGGGATTCAGTGCCGAAGCGGGCTTGGGGTGCAGTGACTTTTTGAAATGGGATACAGTACCTGAGTGAAATGCGATGCACTGACTGAGTGAAATGCGATGCAGTGTCTGAGTGGAATGGGATGCAGTGACTGAGTGGAATGGGATGCAGTGACTGAGTGAAATGCGCTGCCGTGACTGCGTGAAATGAGATGCAGTGGGGTGTGAAATGGGATGCAGTGACTGGTGGAAATGAGATGCAGTGTCTGTGGGAAATGGGATGCTGGGACTGAGGGTAATGGGATGCAGTGACTGATGGAAATGGAAGCAGTGACTGAGTGAAATGGGATGCAGTGACGGAGGTACTGGGAAGGAGTGACTGAGTTAATAGGGATGCAGTGCCCGAGCGGGCTTGGGGTGCAGTGACTTAGGGAAATGGGATACAAGTGCCTGAGTGAAATGGGATGCAGTGACTGAGTGAAATGGGATGCAGTGACTGAGTGAAATGGGATGCAGTGACTGAGTGGAATGGGATGCAGTGACTGAGTGAAATGCGCGCAGTGACTGATGGGACTGGGATTCAGTGACTGACGGAACTGGGATGCGGTGACTGTGTGATCTGGGATGCAGTGACTGAGTGAAATGGGATGCAGTGGCTGAGTGAAATGGGATGCAGTGACTGAGGGAAAGGAGACGCTGTGATTCTGGGAAATGGAATGCAGTGAGTGTGGGAAATTGAATGCAGCGCCTGTGAGATACGGGAAACAGTGACTGATGGAAATGGAATGCAGTGACTATGGTGAAGGAGATGCAGTGACTGAGTGAAATGGGATGCAGTGACTGAGTAAAATATGATGCATTGACTGAGTGAAATGTGCTGCAGTGACTGAGTGAAATGGGATGCAGTCCCTGCGTGAAATGGGACGCATCACAGAGTGAAATGGAATTCAGTGACTGAGGGAAATGGGATGCAGTGACTGAGGGAAATGGGAAGCAGTGACTGAGGAAAATGGGATGCAGTGACAGTGGGAAATGAGATGCGGTGACACACGGACATGGGATGCAGTGACTGAGGGAATTGGGATGCAGTGACTGAGTGAAATGCGATGCAGTGACTGAGTGAAATGGGATGCAGTGACTGAGTGAAATGAGATGCATTGTTTGATGGAAATGAGATGCAGTGACTGAGGGAAATGGGATGCAGTGACCAAGTGAAATGAGATGCAGTGACTGAGCGAAATGGGATGCAGTATTTTTGGGAAGTAGGATGCAATCACTGATTGAAATGAGATGCAGTGGGAAATGGGATACAGTGAGTGTCGGAAATTGAATGCAGCGTCTGTGAGATACGGGAACCAGTGACTGATGGAAATGGGATGCAGTGTCTGAGTGAGATGGGATGCAGTGTCTGAGTGAGATGGGATGCAGTGTCTGAGTGAGATGGGATGCAGTGTCTGAGTGAGATGGGATGCAGTGTCTGACTGAAATGGGATGCAGTTAATGAGTGAAATGGCCTGCAGTGACTGATGGAAATTATTTGCAGTGACAGAGTGACATGAGCTGCAGTGCCCGATGGAAGTGGGCTGCAGTTACTGTGGGACATGGGATGCAGTGGCTGAGGTCCTGGGAAGGAGTGACTGAGTTAATAGGGATTCAGTGCCCGAGCGGGCTTGGGGTACAGTGACTGAGGGAAATGGGATACAGTTGCTGAGAGAAATGGGACGCACTGACTGAGTGAAATGGGATGCAGTGACTGAGGGACATGGGATGCATTGACTGAGGGACATGGGATGCATTGACTGAGGGAAATGGGATGCATTGACTGTGGGAAATGGGATGCAGTGACTGAGTGAAATGAGATGCAGTGACGGAAGGAAATGGGATGCAGTGACTGATGGACATGGGATGCAGTGACTGAGGGACATGGGATGCAGTGACTGAGGGACATGGGATGCAGTGACTGAGGGACATGGGATGCATTGACTGAGTGAAATGCGATGCAGTGACTGAGGGAAAGGAGACGCTGTGATTCTCGGAAATGGGATGCAGTGAGTGTGGGAAATTGAATGCAGCGACAGTGAGATACGGGAAACAGTGACTGATGGAAATGGAATGCAGTGACTATGGTGAAGGAGATGCAGTGACTGAGTGAAATGGGATGCAGTGACTGAGTAAAATGTGATGCACTGACTGAGTGAAATGTGGTGCAGTGACTGAGTGAAATGTGTTGCAGTCACTGAGTGAAATGGGACGCATCACTGAGTGAAATTGGATGCAGTGTCTGAGGGAAATGGGATGCAGTGACTGAGGGAAATGGGATGCAGTGACTGAGGGAAATGGGATGCAGTGACTGAGTGAAATGTGGTGCAGTGACTGAGTGAAATGTGTTGCAGTCACTGAGTGAAATGGGACGCATCACTGAGTGAAATTGGATGCAGTGTCTGAGGGAAATGGGATGCAGTGACTGAGGGAAATGGGATGCAGTGACTGAGGGAAATGGGATGCAGTGACACACGGACATGGGATGCAGTGACTGAGGGAAATGCGATGCAGTGACTGAGTGAAATGCGATGCAGTGACTGAGTGAAATGCGATGCACTGACTGAGTGAAATGGGATGCAGTGACTGAGTGAAATGTGATGCATTGTTTGATGTAAATGAGATGCAGTGACTGTTGGAAATGGGATGCAGTATTTGTGGGAAGTAGGATGCGATCACTGATTGAAATGAGATGCAGTGGGAAATGGGATACAGTGAGTGTCGGAAATTGAATGCAGTGTCTGTGAGATACGGGAACCAGTGACTGATGGAAATGGGATGCAGTGACTGAGGGAAATGGGATGCAGTGACTGAGAGAAATGGGATGCAGTGGCTGAGTGAAATGGGATGCAGTAACTGGTGGAAACGGGATGCAGTGACTGATCGAAATGGGATGCGGTGACTGACAGTAATTGGATGGAGTGACGGACGGTAATGGGATGCAGTGACTGAGGGAAACGGGACGCAGTGTCAGAGTGAAATGGGATGCAGTCAATGAGTGAAATGGGATGCAGTCAATGAGTGAAATGGGATGCAGTCAATGAGTGAAATGGCCTGCAGTGATTGAGTGATTTGGGATGCAGTGACTGAGGGAAATGGAATGCAGTGGCTGAGTGAAATGGGATACACTGACTCTTGGAAATGGGATACAGTGACTGTTGGAAATGGATTGCAGTCACTGTTGGCAATGGGATGCAGCCACTGTTGGCAATGGGATGCAGTCACTGTTGGAAATGGGATGCAGTGACTGTGGGAAATGGGATGCAGTGACTGTTGGAAATGGATTGCAGTGACTGTTGGCAATGGGATGCAGTGACTGAGGAAAAGGAGATGCAGTGACTGTGGGAAATGGCATACTGTGACTCAGGGTAATGGGATGTAGTGACTGAGGGGAATGGGATGCAGTGTCTGAGTGAAATGGGATACTGTGACTGAGGAAAGGAGATGCAGTGACTATTGGAAATGGGTGCAGTGACTGAGGGTAATGGGATGCAGTGACTGAGGGGAATGGGATGCAGTGACTGATGGAAATGGGATGCAGTGTCTGAGGGAAATCGGATGCTGTGACTGAGCGTACTGTGATGCAGTGACTGAGGGTAATGGGATGTAGTGACTGATGGTTATGGGATGCAGTGACTGAGGAAAGGAGATCCAGTGACTGCTTACAATGGGAAGCGGTGACTGAGTGGAATGTGAAGCATTGAATGAGTGAAATGAGATGCAGTAACTGTTTGAAATGGGATGCAGTGGCTGTGTGAACTGGGATGCGGTGACTGTGTGAACTGGGATGCGGTGACTGTGTGAACTGGGATGCGGTGACTGTGTGAACTGGGATGCAGTGGCTGAGTGAAATGTGATACATTGACTCAGGAACTGAGAAGGAGTGACTGAATTAATAGGGATGCAGTGCCCGAACGGGCTTGGGGTGCAGTGACTTAGGGAAATGGGATACAGTGCCTGAGTGAAATTTGATGCAGTGACTGGGTGGAATGGGATGCAGTGACTGAGTGGAATGGGATGCAGTGACTGAGTGAAATGAGATGCAGCGACTGAGTGAAATGCGCGCAGTGACTGATAGAAATCGGATAAAGTGACTGATGGAAATGGGATGCAGTGACTGACGGAACTGGGATGCGGTGACTATGTGAACTGGGATGCGGTGACTATGTGAAGTGGGATGCAGTGGCTGAGTGAAATGGGATGCAGTGGCTGAGTGAAATGGGATGCAGTGGGGAGTGAAATGAGATGCTGTGACTTAGGGAAAGGAAATGCAGTGTCTGTGGGAAATGGGATGGTGCGACTGAGGGTAATGGGATGCAGTGACTGATGGAAACGGATGCAGTGACTGAGTGAAACGGGATGCAGTGACTGAGGTACTGGGAAGGAGTGACTGAGTTAATAGGGATGCAGTGCCCGAGTGGGCTTGGGGTGCAGTGACTGAGTGAAATGGGATGCAGTGACTTCAGGAAAGGAAATGCAATGTCTGTGGGAAATGGGATGCTGCGACTGAGGAAAATGGGATGGAGCGACTGACGAAAATGGGATGCAGTGACTGAACGAAATGGGATGCAGTGACTGAGTGAAATAGGTTGCAGTGACTGAGTGAAATGGGATGCAGTGACTGAGTGAAATGGGATGGACTGACTCAGGGAAATGGGATGCAGTTACTGACTGAAATGAGATGCAGTGACTGATGGAAATGGTATGCAGTGACTGATGGAAATGGGATGCAGTGTCTGAGGGAAATGGGATGCAGTGACTGAGGGTAATGGGATGTAGTGACTGATGGTAATGGGATGCAGTGATTGAGGGAAATGGCCTGCAGTGACTGCGTGAAATGGGATGCAGTGACTGAGGAAAGGAGATGCCGCGACTGTGGGAAATGGGAAGCGGTGACTGAGTGGAATGTGAAGCATTTAATGAGTGAAATGAGATGCAAGGACTGTTTGAAATGGGATGCAGTGGCTGTGTGAATTGGGATGCGGTGACTGTGTGAACTGGGATGCGGTGACTGTGTGAACTGGGATGCAGTGGCTGAGTGAAATGCGATGCAGTGACTCAGGTACTGGGAAGGAGTGACTGAATTAATAGGGATGCAATGCCCGAGCGGGCTTGGGGTGCAGTGAATTAGGGAAATGGGATACAGTGCCTGAGTGAAATGTGATGCACAGACTGAGTGAAATGGGATGCAGTGACTGAATGGAATGGGATGCAGTGACTGAGTGGAATGGGATGCAGCGACTGAGTGGAATGGGATGCAGTGACTGAGTGGATTGGGATGCAGTGACTGAGTGAAATGGGATGCAGTGTCTCATTGAAATGGGATGCAGTTAATGAGTGAAATGAGATGCAGTGACTGATGGAAATTGAATGCAGTGACAGAGTGACATGAGCTGCAGTGCCTGATGGAAATGGGATGCAGTTTTTGTGGGACATGGGATGCAGTGACTGAGGTCCTGGGAAGGAGTGACTGAGGTAATGGGGAGGCAGTGCCCAAGCGGGCTTGGAATACAGTGACTGAGGGAAATGGGATACAGTGGCTGAGAGAAATGGTACGCACTGTCTTTGTGAAATGGGATGCAGTGGCTGAGTGAAATGGGATGCAGTAACTGCTGGAAATGGGATGCAGTGACTGACAGTAATTGGATGGAGTGACGGACGGTAATGGGATGCAGTGACTGAGGGAAATGGGACGCAGTGTCAGAGTGAAATGGGATGCAGTCAATGAGTGAAATGGCCGGCAGTGATTGAGTGATGTGGGATGCAGTGACTGAGGGAAATGGGATGCAGTGGCTGAGTGAAATGGGATGCACTGACTCTTGGAAATGGATTGCAGTGACTGTTGGCAATGGGATGCAGTCACTGTTGGAAATGGGATGCAGTGACTGTGGGAAAAGGGATGCAGTGACTGTGGGAAATGGCATACTGTGACTCAGGGTAATGGGATGTAGTGACTGTGGGGAATGGGATGCAGTGACTGAGTGAAATGGGATACTGTGACTGAGGAAAGGAGATGCAGTGACTATGGGAAATGGGATGCAGTGACTGAGGGTAATTGGATGCAGTGACTGAGTGGATTGGGATGCAGTGACTGAGTGGAATGGGATGCAGTGACTGAGTGAAATGAAATGCGCGCAGTGACTGATAGAAATCGGATAAAGTGACTGATGGAAATGGGATGCAGTGACTGACGGAACTGGGATGCGGTGACTGTGTGAACTGGGATGTGGTGACTATGTGAAATGGGATGTAGTGGGGAGTGAAATGGGATGCAGTGACTGAGGAAAGGAGATGCAGTGACTATGGGAAATGGGTGCAGTGACTGAATGAAATGGGATGCAGTGTCTGAGGGAAATGGGATGCTGTGACTGAGCGTACTGTGATGCAGTGACTGAGGGTAATGGGATGTAGTGACTGATGGTTATGGGATGCAGTGACTGAGAGAAATGGCCTGCAGTAACTGAGTGAAATGGGATGCACTGACTGAGGAAAGGAGATGCAGTGATTGTGGGAAATGCGAAGCGGTGACTGAGTGGAATGTGAAGCATTGAATGAGTGAAATGAGATGCAGTAACTGTTTGAAATGGGATGCAGTGGCTGTGTGAACTGGGATGCGGTGACTGTGTGTACTGGGATGCGGTGACTGTGTGAACTGGGATGCAGTGGCTGAGTGAAATGTGATACAGTGACTCAGGAACTGGGAAGGAGTGACTGAATTAATAGGGATGCAGTGCCCGAGCGGGCTTGGGGTGCAGTGACTTAGGGAAATGGGATACAGTGCCTGAGTGAAATGTGATGCAGTGACGGAGTGGAATGGGATGCAGTGACGGAGTGAAATGGGATGCAGTGACGGAGTGGAATGGGATGCAGTGACGGAGTGGAATGGGATGCAGTGACGGAGTGGAATGGGATGCAGTGATGGAGCGGAATGTGATGCACTGACTGAGTGAAATGTGATGCACTGACTGAGTGAAATGAGATGCAGCGACTGAGTGAAATGCGCGCAGTGACTGATAGAAATCGGATAAAGTGACTGATGCAAATGGGATGCAGTGACTGACGGAACTGGGATGCGGTGACTGTGTGAACTGGGATGTGGTGACTATGTGAAATGGGATGCAGTGGGGAGTGAAATGGGATGCAGTGACTGGTGGAAATGAGATGCAGTGACTTGGGGAAAGGAAATGCAGTGTCTGTGGGAAATGGGATGGTGCGACTGAGGGTAATGGGATGCAGTGACTGATGGAAACGGATGCAGTGACTGAGTGAAATGCGATGCAGTGACTGAGGTACTGGGAAGGAGTGACTGAGTTAATAGCGATGCAGTGCCCGAGCGGGCTTGGGGTGCAGTGACTTAGGGAAATGGGATACAGTGCCTGAGTGAAATGGGATGCAGTGACTGAGTGAAATGGGATGCAGTGACTGATGGAAATGGAAGCAGTGACTGAGTGAAATGGGATGCAGTGACGGAGGTACTGGGAAGGAGTGACTGAGTTAATAGGGATGCAGTGCCCGAGCGGGCTTGGGGTGGAGTGACTTAGGGAAATGGGATACAGTGCCTGAGTGAAATGGGATACAGTGCCTGAGTGAAATGGGATGCAGTGACTGAGTGAAATGGGATGCAGTGACTGCGTGAAATGGGATGCAGTGAATGAGTAAATGAGATGCAGTGACTGAGTGAAATGCGCCCAGTGACTGATAGAAATCGGATACAGTGACTGATGGAACTGGGATGCAGTGACTGACGGAACTGGGATGCGGTGACTGTGCGAACTGGGATGTGGTGACTGTGTGAACTGGGATGCGGTGACTATGTGAACTGGGATGCAGTGGCTGAGTGAAATGGGATGCAGTGACTGAGGGACATGGGAAGCATTGACTGAGTGAAATGCGATGCAGAGACTGAGGGAAAGGAGATGCTGTGACTATGGGAAATGGGATGCAGTGAGTGTGGGAAATTGAATGCAGCGCCTGTGAGATACGGGAAACAGTGACTGATGGAAATTGAATGCAGTGACTATGGTGAAGGAGGTGCAGTGACTGAGTGAAATGGGATGCAGTGACTGAGTGAAATGGGATGCAGTGACTGAGTGAAATGGGATGCAGTGACTGAGGGACATGGGAGGCAGTGACTGAGGGACATGGGATGCAGTGACCGAGTGAAATGAGATGTGGTGACTGAGGGAAATGGGATGCAGTGACTGCGTGAAATGGGATGCAGTGAATTAGTGAAATGAGATGTAGTGACTGATGGAAATGTGATGCAGTTACCGTGGGACATGGGATGCAGTGACTGAGGGAAAGGATATGCTGTGACGATGGGAAATGTGGATGCAGTGAGTGTGGGAAATTGAATGCAGCGTCTGTGAGATACGGGAAACAGTGACTGATGGAAATTGGACGCAGTGACTGTGGGGAAGGAGCTGCAGTCATTGAGTGAAATGGGATGCAGTGACTGAGTAAAATACGACGCAGTGACTGAGTGAAATGTGATGCAGTGACTGAGGGAAATGGGCTGCAGTGACTGAGTGAAATGGGATGCACTGACTGAGGGTAATGGGAGGCAGTGACTGAGGGTAATGGGCTGCAGTGACTGCTTGAAATGGGATGCAGTGACTGTGGCGAATGAGATGCAGTGACTGAGTGAAATGGGATGCAGTGACTGAGTGAAATGGGATGCAGTGACAGAGTGACATGAGCTGCAGGATCTGATGGAAATGTGATGCAGTACCTGAGGGAAATGGGATTCAGTGACTGAGGTAATGGGAAGGAGTGACTGAGTTCATTTTTTTTTTGAGTGCGAGCAGCAGCGGAGGCAAGACGGACCCGGAAGACTGCAGCTAAGGTAAAGCAGTTTATTTTTAAAATTACTTACCGGTAGCGGGCAGCGGTGTTTTTTTTTCCTCTTTCAGAGAAGGAGCGGGAGCACCAGAGGAAGTGACGAGGACCAGAGGGACAGCCGGGAAGGAAAGCAGTGACCGTATATATCAGCAAGGCGGCTAAACCCGAGAGTCTACAACTGTAGAGTCTCCCACCCGCCCTCCTCCTCTTACCTAGTTAATAAGGTAAGGTTCATTCTAAACTTTCTCTATGGAATATAAGTTTGTTATTATTACTTGAAGTAAGCTCTCTACTTTAGTACTGAGTGGGTGTTCAGATAAGTGGGGTATGGATGCTCGGGCAGTTGCTTGCTCCTCCTGCAGAATGTGGCAGTTGGGAGACGTGGCACACGTCTCCGCTGGCTACAATTGCGGGAAGTGCACCCAGCTACAGCTCCTTGAAAACCGTGTTAGGGAAATGGAGCTGGATGAACTACGGATCATTCGGGAGGCAGAGGGGGTAATTGAGAGGAGTTATCGGGAGTTGGTCACTCCTAAGAGTCAGGACGAGGATAGATGGGTTACAGTTAGGGGGAGGAAAGGGGACAGACAGACAGTGCAGAGATCCCCTGTGGGCATTCCCCTCAGCAATAAGTATACCATTTTGGATACTACTGGGGGGGGATGACCTACCAGAGGAAAGCCATAGTAGTCAGTTCTCTGGCACTGAGCCTGACACTGTGGCAAAGAAGGGAAGGGGGCAGAATAGAAAAGTACTCGTGGTAGGGGACTCGATAGTTAGGGGAATCGACAGGAGATTTTGTGGGCAAGATCGGTATTCCCGGAAGGTATGTTGCCTCCCTGGTGCCAGGGTCCGGGACGTCTCCGATCGGGTGTATAAAGTTCTGAAAGGGGAGGGCGAACAGCCAGAAATCGTGTAACATATTGGCACAAATGATATAGCCAGAAATAGGTTTGAGGATATAAAAAGTGATTTCAGGGAGTTAGGATGGAAGCTGCAGAGCAGGACGAACAGAGTAGTGTTCTCTGGTTTACTACCGGTGCCACGAGATAGCGAGGTGAGGAACAGGGAGCGGGCGCAGCTGAACACGTGGCTACGCAGCTGGTGTAGGAGGGAGGGCTTCAGATATGTTGATAATTGGGATGCCTTCTGTGGAAGGTGGGACCTGTACAAGAAGGACGGGTTGCATCTGAACTGGAAGGGGACCAATGTCCTGGGTGGAAGGTTTGCTCGAGTAGTTCGAGAGGGTTTAAACTAGTATGGCAGGGGGGTGGGAACCTGAGCTGTATACCAGAGGTGAGCGATGATGCAGGTGAGGCAGTAGCAAGAGGTAGACCAGCTAGTGGGAAGGATTTTCCTGGGAAGGAACCAAGGGATCGGTTAAAGTGTGTTTGCTTTAATGCAAGGAGTATCAGGAATAAAAGTGATGAACTTAGAGCATGGATCAGTACCTGGTGCTATGATGTTGTGGCCATAACAGAGACATGGGTTTCTCGTGGGCAGGAATGGTTGCTGGATGTTCCAGGGTTTAGAACATTTAAAAAGAATAGGGAGGGGGGAAAAAGAGGAGGGGGTGGAGCACTACTAATCAGAGAGGGTATCACAGCTACAGAAGCTTCCTTTGTCGAGGAAGATCTGCCTACTGAGTCAGTGTGGGTGGAAATTAGGAACAGCAAGGGAGCAGTCACCTCGTTAGGGGTTTACTACAGGCCCCCCAATAGCAGCAGGGAGATTGAAGAAAGCATAGGTCGGCAGATTTTGGAAAAGTGTGCACGCAGTAGGGTTGTTGTAATGGGTGACTTTAACTTTCCTAGTATTGATTGGAACCTCCTTCGAGCAGAAGATTTGAATGGAGCTGTTTTTGTAAGGTGTGTTCAGGAGGGTTTCCTAACGCAGTACGTTGACAGGCCGACGAGGGGAGAGGCCATTCTAGACTTGGTGCTCGGAAACGAGCCAGGGCAGGTATCAGATCTTGTGGTGGGAGAGCATTTTGGTGATAGTGACCATAACTGCCTCACATTCTACATAGCTATGGAGAAGGAGAGGATTAGGCAGAATGGGAGGATATTTAATTGGGGAAGAGGAAACTATGATGCGATTAGACATGAGTTAGGAAGCATGGACTGGGAGCAGTTGTTCCATGGTAAGGGAACTATCGACATGTGGAGACGGTTTAAGGAACAGTTGTTGGGAGTGATGAGTAAATATGTCCCTCTGAGACAGGCAAGAAGTGGTAAGATTAGGGAACCTTGGATGACGAGAGCGGTGGAGCTTCTAGTGAAAAGGAAGAAGGTAGCTTACATAAGGTGGAGGAAGCTAGGGTCAAGTTCAGCTAGAGAGGATTACATGCAGGCAAGGAAGGAGCTCAAAAATGGTCTGAGGAGAGCCAGGAGGGGGCACGAGAAAGGCTTGGCAGAAGGAATCCGGGAAAACACAAAGGCATTTTACACTTAGGTGAGGAATAAGAGAATGATCAAAGAAAGAGTAGGGCCGATCAGGGATGGCATAGGGAACTTGTGTGTGGAGCCTGAGGAGGTAGGGGAAGCCCTAAATGAGTTTTTTGCTTCTGTCTTTACGAAAGAAACGAACTTTGTAGTGAATGAAACCTTTGAAGAGCAGGTGTGCATGCTGGAATGGATAGAGATAGACGAAGCTGATGTACTGAAAATTTTGTCAAACAGTAAGATTGACAAGTCGCCAGGCCCGGATCAGATTTGTCCTCGGCTGCTTTGGGAAGCGAGAAATGCAATTGCTTCGCCACTTGCGAAGATCTTTGCATCCTCGCTCTCCACTGGAGTCGTACCTGAGGACTGGAGAGAGGCAAATGTAATTCCTCTCTTCAAGAAAGGAAATAGGGAAATCCCCGGCAATTATAGACCGGTAAGTCTCACGTCTGTCGTCTGCAAGGTGTTAGAAAGGATTCTGAGGGATAAGATTTATGACCATCTGGAAGAGCATGGCTTGATCAAATACAGTCAACACGGCTTTGTGAGGGGTAGGTCATGCCTTACAAACCTTATCGAGTTTTTTGAGGATGTGACTAGAAAAGTTGATGAGGGTCGAGCTGTGGATGTGGTGTATATGGACTTCAGTAAGGCATTTGATAAGGTTCCCCATGGTAGGCTCATTCAGAAGGTCAGGAGGAATGGGATACAGGGGAACTTAGCTGCTTGGATACAGAATTGGCTGGCCAACAGAAGACAGCGAGTGGTTGTAGAAGGAAAATATTCTGCCTGGAAGTCAGTGGTGAGTGGAGTTCCACAGGGCTCTGTCCTTGGGCCTCTACTGTTTGTAATTTTTATTAATGACTTGGACGAGGGAATTGAAGGATGGGTCAGCAAGTTTGCAGACGACACAAAGGTCGGAGGTGTCGTTGACAGTGTAGAGGGCTGTTGTAGGCTGCAGCGGGACATTGACAGGATGCAGAGATGGGCTGAGAGGTGGCAGATGGAGTTCAACCTGGATAAATGCGAGGTGATGCATTTTGGAAGGTCGAATTTGAAAGCTGAGTACAGGATTAAGGATAGGATTCTTGGCAGCGTGGAGAAACAGAGGGATCTTGGTGTGCAGATACATAGATCCCTTAAAATGGCCACCCAAGTGGACAGGGTTGTTAAGAAAGCATATGGTGTTTTGGCTTTCATTAACAGGGGGATTGAGTTTAAGAGTCATGAGATCTTGTTGCAGCTCTATAAAACTTTGGTTAGACCGCACTTGGAATACTGCGTCCAGTTCTGGGCGCCCTATTATAGGAAAGATGTGGATGCTTTGGAGAGGGTTCAGAGGAGGTTTACCAGGATGCTGCCTGGACTGGAGGGCTTATCTTATGAAGAGAGGTTGACTGAGCTCGGTCTCTTTTCATTGGAGAAAAGGAGGAGGAGAGGGGACCTAATTGAGGTATACAAGATAATGAGAGGCATAGATAGAGTTGATAGCCAGAGACTATTTCCCAGGGCAGAAATGGCTAGCACGAGGGGTCATAGTTTTAAGCTGGTTGGTGGAAAGTATAGAGGGGATGTCAGAGGCAGGTTCTTTACGCAGAGAGTTGTGAGAGCATGGAATGCGTTGCCAGCAGCAGTTGTGGAAGCAAGGTCATTGGGGTCATTTAAGAGACTGCTGGACATGTAAATGGTCACAGAAATTTGAGGGTCCATACCTGAGGATCAATGGTCGGCACAACATTGTGGGCTGAAGGGCCTGTTCTGTGCTGTACTGTTCTATGTTCTATGTTCTATAATGCCCGAGCGGACTTGGGGTGCAGTGAGTGAGGGAAATGGGATACAGTGCCTGAGCCAAATGGGACGCACTGACTGAGTGACATGGGATGCAGTGACTGAGGGACATGGGATGCATTGACTGAGGGACATGGGATGCATTGACTGTGGGAAATAGGATGCATTGACTGTGGGAAATAGGATGCATTGACTGTGGGAAATGGGATGCAGTGACTGAGTGAAATGAGATGCAGTGACTGATGGAAATGCGATGCACTGACTGAGTGAAATGGGATGCAGTGTCTGAGTGGAATGGGATGCAGTGACTGAGTGGAATGGGATGCAGTGACTGAGTGGAATGGGATGCAGTGACTGAGTGAAATGGGATGCAGTGACTGAGTGAAATGCGATCCAGTGACTGAGTGAAATGGGATGCAGTGGCTGAGTGAAATGGGATGCATTCATTGATGGAAATGAGATGCAGTGACTGAGGGAAATGGGATGCAGTGACTGAACGAAATGGGATGCAGTGACTGAGTGAAATAGGTTGCAGTGACTGAGTCAAATGGGATGCAGTGACGGAGTGAAATGGGATGCAGTGACTGAGTGAAATGGGATGCAGTGACTGAGTGAAATAGGTTGCAGTGACTGAGTGAAATAGGATGCAGTGACTGAGTGAAATGGGATGTACTGTCTTAGTGAAATGGGATGCAGTGGCTGAGTGAAATGGGATGCAGTAACTGGTGGAAATGGGATGCAGTGACTGATCGAAATGGGATGCAGTGACTGACAGTAATTGGATGGAGTGACGGACGGTAATGGGATGCAGTGACTGAGGGAAACGGGACGCAGTGTCAGAGTGAAATGGGATGCAGTCAATGAGTGAAATGGCCGGCAGTGATTGAGTGATGTGGGATGCAGTGACTGAGGGAAATGGGATGCAGTGGCTGAGTGAAATGGGATGCACTGACTCTTGGAAATGGATTGCAGTGACTGTTGGCAATGGGATGCAGTCACTGTTGGAAATGGGATGCAGTGACTGGTGGAAATGGGATGCAGTGACTGGTGGAAACGGGACGCAGTGTCAGAGTGAAATGGGATGCAGTCAATGAGTGAAATGGCCGGCAGTGATTGAGTGATGTGGGATGCAGTGACTGAGGGGAATGGGATGCAGTAACTGAGGGGAATGGGATGCAGTAACTGAGGGAAATGGGATGCAGTGTCTGAGCGAAATGGGATGCAGTGTCTGAGGGAAATGGGATGCAGTGACTGAGCGTATTGTGATGCAGTGACTGAGGGTAATGGGATGTAGTGACTGATGGTAATGGGATGCAGTGACTGAGAGAAATGTCCTGCAGTAACTGAGTGAAATGGGATACAGTGACTGAGGAAAGGAGATGCAGTGATTGTGGGAAATGGGAAGCGGTGACTGAGTGGAATGTGAAGCATTGAATGAGTGAAATGAGATGCAGTGACTGTTTGAAATGGGATGCAGTGGCTGTGTGAACTGGGATGCAGTGTCTGTGTGAATAGGGATGCAGTGACTGAGGGAAAGGAGATGCAGTGTATGTTTGAAATGGGATGCTGCGACTCAAGTGAATGGGATGCCGGGTCTGTGGGGAATGGGATGCAGTGACTGTTGTGAAGGATATCCAGTGATTGAGTGAAATGGGATGCAGTGACTGAGTGAAATGGGATGTGGTGTCTGCGTGAAATGTGGTGCAGGGACTGCCTGAAATGCGGTGCAGTGACTGCATGAAATGCGATGCAGTGACTGCATGAAATGTGATACGGTGACTGCTTCAAATGGGATGCAGTGACTGCTTCAAATGGGAAGCAGTGACTGAGTGAAATGGGATGCAGTGACTGAGTGAAATGGGATGCAGTGACTGAGGGCAATGGGATGCAGTGACTGAGGGCAATGGGATGCAGTGACTGAGGGAAATGGGATGCAGTGACTGGGAAATGGGATGCAGTGACAGTGGGAAATGGGATGCAGTGACTGATGGAAATGGGACGCAGTGACTGAGTGAAATTGGACGCAGTGACTGAGTGAAATGGAATTGCCGTGACTGTGGAAAGGACATGCAGTGACTGAGTGAAGTGGGATGCAGTGACTGAGGGAAATGGGACTGCCGTGACTGAGGGCAATGGGATGCAGTGACTGATGGAAATGGGATGCAGTGACTGATGGAAATGGGATGCAGTCACTGTGGGAAATGGGATGCAGTGACTGAGGGAAATGGGATGCAGTGACTGTGGGAAATGGGATGCAGTCACTGTGGGAAATGGGATGCAGTGACTCTGTGAAATGGGATGCAGTGACTGAGCGAAATGGGATGCAGTGACTGAGTGAAATGGGATGCAGTGACTGAGTGAAATGGGATTGCCGTGACTGTTGAAAGGAGATGCAGTGACTGAGGAAATGGGACGCAGTGACTGAGGGAAATGGGATGCAGTGACTGGGAAATGGGATGCAGTGACTGATGGAAATGGGACGCAGTGAGTGAGTGAAATGGGACGCAGTGACTGAGTGAAATGGAATTGCCGTGACTGTGGAAAGGAGATGCAGTGACTGAGGAAATGGGATGCAGTGACTGAGGGAAATGGGATTGCCGTGACTGTTGAAAGGAGATGCAGTGACTGAGGAAATGGGACGCAGTGACTGATGGAAATGGGATGCCCTGACTGAGTGTAAAGTGAAGCATTGAGTGAAATGGGATGCAGTGGCTGTGTGAAATGGGATGCAGTGTCTGCGTGAAATGGGATGCAGTGTCTGCGTGAAATGTGGTGCAGGGACTGCGTGAAATGCGGTGCCGTGACTACATGAAATGTGATGCAGTGACTGCATGAAATGGGATGCAGTGACTGAGTGAAATGGGATGCAGTGACTGAGTGAAATGGGATGCAGTGACTGAGTGAAATGGGATGCAGTGACTGAGGGTAATGGGATGCAGTGACTGAGTGACATGGGATGCAGTGACTTACTGAAATGGGATTGCCGTGACTGTTGAAAGGAGATGCAGTGACTGAGGAAATGGGACGCAGTGACTGATGGAAATGGGATGCCCTGACTGAGTGTAAAGTGAAGCATTGAGTGAAATGGGATGCAGTGGCAGTGTGAAATGGGATGCAGTGACTGCTTCAAATGGCATGAAGCGACTGCTTCAAATGGGATTCAGTGACTGCTTCAAATGGGATGCAGTGACTGCTTCAAATGGGATGCAGTGACTGCTTCAAATGGGATGCAGTGACTGAGTGAAATGGGATGCAGTGACTGAGTGAAATGGGATGCAGTGACTGAGGGTAATGGGATGCAGTGACTGATGGAAATGGAAGCAGTGACTGAGTGAAATGGGATGCAGTGACGGAGGTACTGGGAAGGAGTGACTGAGTTAATAGGGATGCAGTGCCCGAGCGGGTTTGGGGTGCAGTGACTTAGGGAAATGGGATACAGTGCCTCAGTGAAATGTGACGCACTGACTGAGTGAAATGGGATGCAGTAACTGGTGGAAATGGGATGCAGTGACTGATCGAAATGGGATGCAGTGACTGACAGTAATTGGATGGAGTGACGGACGGTAATGGGATGCAGTGACTGAGGGAAACGGGACGCAGTGTCAGAGTGAAATGGGATGCAGTCAATGAGTGAAATGGCTGGCAGTGATTGAGTGATGTGGGATGCAGTGACTGAGGGAAATGGGATGCAGTGGCTGAGTGAAATGGGATGCACTGACTCTTGGAAATGGATTGCAGTGACTGTTGGCAATGGGATGTAGTCACTGTTGGAAATGGGATGCAGTGACTGTGGGAAAAGGGATGCAGTGACTGTGGGAAATGGTATACTGTGACTCAGGGTAATGGGATGTAGTGACTGAGGGGAATGGGATGCAGTAGCTGAGTGAAATGGGATACTGTGACTGAGGAAAGGAGATGCAGTGACTATGGGAAATGGGATGCAGTGACTGAGGGTAATTGGATGCAGTGACTGATGGAAATGGGATGCAGTGACTGATGGAAATGGGATGCAGTGTCTGAGGGAATTGGGATGCAGTGTCTGAGGGAAATGGGATGCTGTGACTGAGTGTACTGTGATGCAGTGACTGAGGGTAATGGGATGTAGCGACTGATGGTAATGGGATGCAGTGACTGAGAGAAATGGCCTGCAGTAACTGAGTGAAATGGGATGCAGTGACTGAGGAAAGGAGATGCAGTGATTGTTGGAAATGGGAAGCGGTGACTGAGTGGAATGTAAAGCATTGAATGAGTGAAATGAGATGCAGTGGCTGTGTGAACTGGGATGCGGTGACTGTGTGAACTGGAATGCAGTGGCTGAGTGAAATGCGATGCAGTGACTCAGGTACTGGGAAGGAGTGACTGAATTAAGAGGGATGCAGTGCCGAAGCGTGCTTGGGGTGCACTGACTTATTGAAATGGGATACAGTACCTGAGTGAAATGCGATGCACTGACTGAGTGAAATGGGATGCAGTGTCTGAGTGGAATGGGATGCAGTGACTGAGTGGAATGGGATGCAGTGACTGAGTGAAATGTGCTGCAGTGACTGCGTGAAATGAGATGCAGTGGGGAGTGAAATGGGATGCAGTGACTGGTGGAAATGAGATGCAGTGTCTGTGGGAAATGGGATGCTGGGACTGAGGGTAATGGGATGCAGTGACTGATGGAAATGGAAGCAGTGACTGAGTGAAATGGGATGCAGTGATGGAGGTACTGGGAAGGAGTGACTGAGTTAATAGGGATGCAGTGCCCGAGCGGGCTTGGGGTGCAGTGACTTAGGGAAATGGGATACAGTGCCTGAGTGAAATGGGATGCAGTGACTGAGTGAAATGTGATGCAGTGACTGCGTGAAATGGGATGCAGTGAATGAGTAAATGAGATGTAGTGACTGAGTGAAATGCGCGCAGTGACTGATAGAAATCGGATACAGTGACTGACGGGACTGGGATTCAGTGACTGACGGAACTGGGATGCGGTGACTGTGTGAACTGGGATGCGGTGACTGTGTGAACTGGGATGTGGTGACTGTGTGAACTGGGATGCGGTGACAATGTGAACTGGGATGCAGTGGCTGAGTGAAATGGGATGCAGTGGCTGAGTGAAATGGGATGCAGTGACTGAGGGAAAGGAGACACTGTGATTCTGGGAAATGGAATGCAGTGAGTGTGGGAAATTGAATGCAGCGCCTGTGAGATACGGGAAACAGTGACTGATGGAAATGGAATGCAGTGACTATGGTGAAGGAGATGCAGTGGCTGAGTGAAATGGGATGCAGTGACTGAGTAAAATGGGATGCATTGACTGAAATGTGCTGCAGTGACTGAGTGAAATGGGATGCAGTGACTGAGTGAAATGGGATACTGTGACTGAGGAAAGGAGATGCAGTGACTGAGGGTAATGGGATGCAGTGACTGAGGGTAATGGGATGCAGTGACTGAGGGTAATGGGATGCAGTGACTGATGGAAATGGGATGCAGTGACTGATGGAAATGGGATGCAGTGTCTGAGGGAAATCGGATGCTGTGACTGAGCGTACTGTGATGCAGTGACTGAGGGTAATGGGATGTAGTGACTGATGGTTATGGGATGCAGTGACTGAGGAAAGGAGATCCAGTGACTGCTTACAATGGGAAGCGGTGACTGAGTGGAATGTGAAGCATTGAATGAGTGAAATGAGATGCAGTAACTGTTTGAAATGGGATGCAGTGGCTGTGTGAACTGGGATGCGGTGACTGTGTGAACTGGGATGCAGTGGCTGAGTGAAATGTGATACAGTGACTCAGGAACTGGGAAGGAGTGACTGAATTAATAGGGATGCAGTGCCCGAGCGGGCTTGGGGTGCAGTGACTTAGGGAAATGGGATACAGTGCCTGAGTGAAATGGGATGCACTGACTGAGTGATATGTGATGCACTGACTGAGTGAAATGTGATGCACTGACTGAGTGGAATGGGATGCAGTGACTGAGTGGAATGGGATGCAGTGACTGAGTGAAATGGGATGCAGTGACTCAGTGAAATGGGATGCAGTGTCTCATTGAAATGGGATGCAGTTCATGAGTGAAATGAGATGCAGTGACTGATGGAATTTGAATGCAGTGACAGAGTGACATGAGCTGCAGTGCCTGATGGAAATGGGATGCAGTGACTGGTGGAAATGGAATGCAGTGACTAATCGAAATGGGATGCAGTGACTGACTGTAATTGGATGGAGTGACGGACGGTAATGGGATGCAGTGACTGAGGGAAACGGGACGCAGTGTCAGAGTGAAATGGGATTCAGTCAATGAGTGAAATGGCCGGCAGTGATTGCGTGATGTGGGATGCAGTGGCTGAGTGAAATGGGATGCACTGACTCTTGGAAATGGATTGCAGTGACTGTTGGCAATGGGATGCAGTCACTGTTGGAAATGGGATGCAGTGACTGTGGGAAATGGGATGCAGTGACTGTGGGAAATGGCATACTGTGACTCAGGGTAATGAGATGTAGTGACTGAGGGGAATGGGATGCAGTAACTGAGTGAAATGGGATACTGTGACTGAGGAAAGGAGATGCAGTGACTATGGGAAATGGGATGCAGTGACTGAGTGAAATGGGATGCAGTGACTGATGGAAATGGGATGCAGTGACTGATGGAAATGGGATGCAGTGTCTGAGGGAATTGGGATGCAGTGTCTGAGGGAAATGGGATGCTGTGACTGAGCGTACTGTGATGCAGTGACTGAGGGTAATGGGATGTAGTGACTGATGGTAATGGGATGCAGTGACTGAGAGAAATGGCCTGCAGTCACTGAGTGAAATGGGATGCAGTGACTGAGGAAAGGAGATGCAGTGATTGTTGGAAATGGGAAGCGTTGACTGAGTGGAATGTGAAGCATTGAATGAGTGAAATGAGATGCAGTGACTGTTTGAAATGGGATGCAGTGGCTGTGTGAACTGGGATGCGGTGACTGTGTGAACTGGGATGCAGTGGCTGAGTGAAATGCGATGCAGTGACTCAGGTACTGGGAAGGAGTGACTGAATTAAGAGGGATGCAGTGCCGAAGCGGGCTTGGGGTGCAGTGACTTAATGAAATGCGATGCAGTGTCTGAGTGAAATGGGATGCAGTGTCTGAGTGGAATGGGATGCAGTGACTGAGTGGAATGGGATGCAGTGACTGAGTGAAATGCGCTGCAGTGACTGCGTGAAATGAGATGCAGTGGGGAGTGAAATGGGATGCAGTGACTGGTGGAAATGAGATGCAGTGACTTCGGGAAAGGAAATGCAGTGTCTGTGGGAAATGGGATGCTGGGACTGAGGGTAATGGGATGCAGTGACTGATGGAAATGGAAGCAGTGGCTGAGTGAAATGGGATGCAGTGACTGAGTGAAATGGGACGCAGTGACTGATGGAAAGGAGATGCAGTGACTGAGTGAAATGGGATGCAGTGACTGAGTGAAATGGGATGCAGTGACTGAGTGAAATGGGATGCAGTGACTGAGGACAATGGGATGCAGTGACTGAAGACATTGGGATGCACTGACTGAGGGAAATGGTATGCAGTGACTGAGTGAAATAGAATGCAGTCACTGGGAAATGGGATGCAGTGATTGATGGAAATGGGACGCAGTGACTTCGTGAAATGGGACGCAGTGACTGATGGAAAGGAGATGCAGGGACTCTGTGAAATGGGATGCAGTGATTGAGTGAAATGGGATTGCCGTGACTGGGGAAAGGAATGCAGTGACTGATGGAAATGGGATGCAGTGACTGAGGGAAATGGGATGCAGTGACTGAGGGAAATGAGATGCCGAGATTGAGTGAACTGGGATGCAGTGACTGATGGAACTGGTATGCAGTGACTGAGGGAAATGGGATGCAGTGACTGACGGAAATGGAATGCAGCGTCTGTTGGAAATGGGATCCTGCGACTGAAGGTCATGGGATGCAGTGACTGAGGGTGATGGGATGCAGTGACTGAGTGAAATGGGATGCAGTGACTGAGGACAATGGGATGCATTGACTGAGTGGAATGGGATGCAGTGACTGAGATAAATGAGATGCAGTGACTGATGGAAATGGGATGCAGTGAATGCGGGAAATGGGATGCAGTGACTGAGATGAATGGGACGCATTGACTGATGGAAATGGGATGCAGTGACTGAGGGTAATGGGTTGCAGTCACTGAGTGAAATGGCATGCTGTGACACTGTGGAATGGGATGCAGTGACTCAGTGGAATGTGATGCATTGACTGAGGGAAAGGAGATGCAGTGAATGTGGGAAATGGGATGCTCTGACTGAGGGTAATGTGATGCTGTGACTGAGGGTAACGCGATGCAGTGACTGTGGTTAATGGGATGCAGTGAATGAGGGATAGGAGATGCAGTGAATGTGGGAAATTGGATGCAATGACTGAGGGAAATGGGATGCAGTGACTGATGGAAATCAGATGCAGTGTCTGAGTGAATGTGGGAAATTGGATGCAATGACTGAGGGAAATGGGATGCAGTGACTGATGGAAATGGTATGCAGTGACTGAGGGAAATGGGATGCAGTGACTGACGGAAATGGAATGCAGTGTCTGTTGGAAATGGGATCCTGCGACTGAAGGTAATGGGATGCAGTGACTGAGGGTAATGGGATGCAGTGACTGAGTGAAATGGGATGCAGTGACTGAGGACAATGGGATGCATTGACAGAGTGGAATGGGATGCAGTGACTATGGGAAATGGGACGCAGTGACTGAGTGAAATGGGACGCAGTGACTGATGGAAAGGAGATGCAGTGACTCTGTGAAATGGGATGCAGTGACTGAGTGAATTGGGATTTCCGTGACTGTGGAAAGGAGATGCAGTGACTGAGGAAATGGGACGCAGTGACTGAATGAAATGGGACGCAGTGACTGATGGAAAGGAGATGCAGTGACTCTGTGAAATGGGATGCAGTGACTCTGTGAAATGGGATGCAGTGACTGAGTGAAATGAGATGCAGTGACTGAGTGAAATGGGATTGCCGTGACTGTGCAAAGGAGATGCAGTGACTGAGGAATTGGGACGCAGTGACGGATGGAAATGGGATGCCCTGACTGAGTGTAAAGTGAAGCATTGAGTGAAATGGGATGCAGTGGCTGTGTGAAATGGGATGCAGTGGCTGTTGGAAATGGGATGCACTGGCTGTGTGAAATGGGATGCACTGGCTGTGTGAAATGGGATGCAGTGGCTGATGGGAATGGGATGCAGTGACTGTGGGGAATGGGATGCTGTGACTGTGGAGAATGGGATGCAGTGACTGAGTGAACTGGGATTCAGTGACTGAGATAAATGAGATGCAGTGACTGATGGAAATGGGATGCAGTGAATGCGGGAAATGGGATGCAGTGACTGAGATGAATGGGACGCATTGACTGATGGAAATGGGATGCAGTGACTGAGGGTAATGGGTTGCAGTCACTGAGTGAAATGGCATGCTGTGACACTGTGGAATGGGATGCAGTGACTCAGTGGAATGTGACGCATTGACTGAGGGAAAGGAGATGCAGTGAATGTGGGAAATGGGATGCTCTGACTGAGGGTAATGTGATGCTGTGACTGAGGGTAACGCGATGCAGTGACTGTGGTTAATGGGATGCAGTGAATGAGGGATAGGAGATGCAGTGAATGTGGGAAATTGGATGCAATGACTGAGGGAAATGGGATGCAGTGACTGATGGAAATCAGATGCAGTGTCTGAGTGAATGTGGGAAATTGGATGCAATGACTGAGGGAAATGGGATGCAGTGACTGATGGAAATCAGATGCAGTGTCTGAGGGAAATGGGATGCTGTGACTGAGTGTACTGGGATGCAGTGACTGAGGTGAAATGGGCTGCAGAGACTGAGTGAAATGGCATGCAGTGATTGAGGAACGGAGATGCAGTGACTGTGGGAAATGGGATGCAGTGACTGTGGGAAATGGGATGCAGTGACTGTGGGAAATGGGATGCAGTGACTGATGGAAAGGTGATGCAGTGACTGAGGGACATGGGATGCAGTGACTGAGGGACATGGGATGCAGTGACAGAGGTGCTGGGAAGGAGTGACTGAGTTAATAGGGAATCAGTGCCCGAGCGGGCTTGGGGTGCAGTGACTGAGGGAAATGGGATACAGTGCCTGATCGAAAAGGGACGCACTGACTATGTGAAATGGGATGCAGTGACTGAGGGACATCGGATGCAGTGACACACGGACATGGGATGCAGTGACTGACGGACATGGGATGCAGTGACAGGGGTACTGGGAAGGAGTGACTGAGTTAATAGGGAATCAGTGCCCGAGCGGGCTTGGGGTGCAGTGACTGAGGGAAGTGGGATGCAGTAAATTAGTGAAATGAGATGCAGTGACTGATGGAAATTGGATGCAGTGACAGAGTGACATGCGCTGCAGTGCCTGATGGAAATGTGATGCAGTTACTGTGGGACATGGGATGCAGTGACTGAGGTACTGGGAAGGAGTGACTGAGTTAATAGGGATGCAGTGCCCGAGCAGGCTTGAGGTGCAGTGACTGAGTGAAATGGGATGCAGTGAATGAGGGAAATGGATTGCAGTGACTGAGTGACATGTGATGCAGTGACTGAGTGAAATGAGATGCAGTGATTGAGGGACATGGGATGCAGTGACACACGGACATGGGATGCAGTGACTGACGGACATGGGATGCAGTGACAGGGGTACTGGGAAGGAGTGACTGCGTTAATAGGGAATCAGTGCCCGAGCGGGCTTGGGGGGCAGTGACTGATGGAAGTGGGATACAGTGCCTGACCGAAAAAGGACGCACTGACTGAGTGAAATGGGATGCAGTGACTGAGGGACATCGGATCCTGTGAGACATGGACATGGGATGCAGTGACTGAGGGAAATGGGATGCAGTGAATTAGTGAAATGAGATGCAGTGACTGATGGACATTGGATGCAGTGACAGAGTGACATGCGCTGCAGTGCCTGATGGAAATGTGATGCAGTTACTGTGGGACATGGGATGCAGTGACTGAGGTACTGGGAAGGAGTGACTGAGTTAATAGGGATGCAGTGCCCGAGCGGGCTTGAGGTGCAGTGACTGAGTGAAATGGGATGCAGTGAATGAGGGAAATGGATTGCAGTGACTGAGTGAAATGTGATGCAGTGACTGAGTGAAATGTGATGCAGTGACTCGGTGAAAGGAGATGCAGTGCCTGTGGGAAATGGGATGCAGTGACTGAGTGAAATGAAATGCAGTGGCTGAGCGAAATGGGATGCAATCACTGAGTGAAATGCGATGCAGAAATTAGATGCAGAGTCTGATGGAAATGTGATTCTGTGACTGCGTGAAATGGGATGCAGTGAATGAGTGAAATGAGATGCAGTATTTGTAGGAAGTAGGATGCAATCACTGAGTGAAATGCGATGCAGAGACTGAGGGAAAGGAGATGCTGTGACTCTGGGAAATGGGATGCAGTGAGTGTGGGAAATTGAATGCAGCGTCTGTGAGATACGGGAAACAGTGACTGATCGAAATGGATTGCATTGACTGTGGTGAAGGAGGTGCAGTGATTGAGTGAAATGGGATGCAGTGACTGAGGGAAAAGGGATGCAGTGACTGCATGAAATGGGATGCCGTCACTGAGTGAAATGTGTTTCAGTCACTGAGTGTAACATGTTGCAGTCGCTGAGTGAAATGGGATGCAGTGACTGAGTGAAATGGGATTGCCGTGACTGTTGAAAGGAGATGCAGTGACTGAGGAAATGGGACGCAGTGACGGATGGAAATGGGATGCCCTGACTGAGTGTAAAGTGAAGCATTGAGTGAAATGGGATGCAGTGGCTGTGTGAAATGGGATGCAGTGACTGAGTGAAATGGGATGCAGTGACTGAGTGAAATGGGATGCAGTGACTGAGGACAATGGGATGCAGTGACTGAAGACATTGGGATGCACTGACTGAGGGAAATGGTATGCAGTGACTGAGTGAAATAGAATGCAGTCACTGGGAAATGGGATGCAGTGATTGATGGAAATGGGACGCAGTGACTTCGTGAAATGGGACGCAGTGACTGATGGAAAGGAGATGCAGGGACTCTGTGAAATGGGATGCAGTGATTGAGTGAAATGGGATTGCCGTGACTGGGGAAAGGAATGCAGTGACTGATGGAAATGGGATGCAGTGACTGAGGGAAATGGGATGCAGTGACTGAGGGAAATGAGATGCCGAGATTGAGTGAACTGGGATGCAGTGACTGATGGAACTGGTATGCAGTGACTGAGGGAAATGGGATGCAGTGACTGACGGAAATGGAATGCAGCGTCTGTTGGAAATGGGATCCTGCGACTGAAGGTCATGGGATGCAGTGACTGAGGGTGATGGGATGCAGTGACTGATTGAAATGGGATGCAGTGACTGAGGACAATGGGATGCATTGACTGAGTGGAATGGGATGCAGTGACTGAGATAAATGAGATGCAGTGACTGATGGAAATGGGATGCAGTGAATGCGGGAAATGGGATGCAGTGACTGAGATGAATGGGACGCATTGACTGATGGAAATGGGATGCAGTGACTGAGGGTAATGGGTTGCAGTCACTGAGTGAAATGGTATGCTGTGACACTGTGGAATGGGATGCAGTGACTCAGTGGAATGTGATGCATTGACTGAGGGAAAGGAGATGCAGTGAATGTGGGAAATGGGATGCTCTGACTGAGGGTAATGTGATGCTGTGACTGAGGGTAACGCGATGCAGTGACTGTGGTTAATGGGATGCAGTGAATGAGGGATAGGAGATGCAGTGAATGTGGGAAATTGGATGCAATGACTGAGGGAAATGGGATGCAGTGACTGATGGAAATCAGATGCAGTGTCTGAGTGAATGTGGGAAATTGGATGCAATGACTGAGGGAAATGGGATGCAGTGACTGATGGAAATGGTATGCAGTGACTGAGGGAAATGGGATGCAGTGACTGACGGAAATGGAATGCAGTGTCTGTTGGAAATGGGATCCTGCGACTGAAGGTAATGGGATGCAGTGACTGAGGGTAATGGGATGCAGTGACTGAGTGAAATGGGATGCAGTGACTGAGGACAATGGGATGCATTGACAGAGTGGAATGGGATGCAGTGACTATGGGAAATGGGACGCAGTGACTGAGTGAAATGGGACGCAGTGACTGATGGAAAGGAGATGCAGTGACTCTGTGAAATGGGATGCAGTGACTGAGTGAATTGGGATTTCCGTGACTGTGGAAAGGAGATGCAGTGACTGAGGAAATGGGACGCAGTGACTGAATGAAATGGGACGCAGTGACTGATGGAAAGGAGATGCAGTGACTCTGTGAAATGGGATGCAGTGACTCTGTGAAATGGGATGCAGTGACTGAGTGAAATGAGATGCAGTGACTGAGTGAAATGGGATTGCCGTGACTGTGCAAAGGAGATGCAGTGACTGAGGAATTGGGACGCAGTGACGGATGGAAATGGGATGCCCTGACTGAGTGTAAAGTGAAGCATTGAGTGAAATGGGATGCAGTGGCTGTGTGAAATGGGATGCAGTGGCTGTTGGAAATGGGATGCACTGGCTGTGTGAAATGGGATGCACTGGCTGTGTGAAATGGGATGCAGTGGCTGATGGGAATGGGATGCAGTGACTGTGGGGAATGGGATGCTGTGACTGTGGAGAATGGGATGCAGTGACTGAGTGAACTGGGATTCAGTGACTGAGATAAATGAGATGCAGTGACTGATGGAAATGGGATGCAGTGAATGCGGGAAATGGGATGCAGTGACTGAGATGAATGGGACGCATTGACTGATGGAAATGGGATGCAGTGACTGAGGGTAATGGGTTGCAGTCACTGAGTGAAATGGCATGCTGTGACACTGTGGAATGGGATGCAGTGACTCAGTGGAATGTGACGCATTGACTGAGGGAAAGGAGATGCAGTGAATGTGGGAAATGGGATGCTCTGACTGAGGGTAATGTGATGCTGTGACTGAGGGTAACGCGATGCAGTGACTGTGGTTAATGGGATGCAGTGAATGAGGGATAGGAGATGCAGTGAATGTGGGAAATTGGATGCAATGACTGAGGGAAATGGGATGCAGTGACTGATGGAAATCAGATGCAGTGTCTGAGTGAATGTGGGAAATTGGATGCAATGACTGAGGGAAATGGGATGCAGTGACTGATGGAAATCAGATGCAGTGTCTGAGGGAAATGGGATGCTGTGACTGAGTGTACTGGGATGCAGTGACTGAGGTGAAATGGGCTGCAGAGACTGAGTGAAATGGCATGCAGTGATTGAGGAACGGAGATGCAGTGACTGTGGGAAATGGGATGCAGTGACTGTGGGAAATGGGATGCAGTGACTGTGGGAAATGGGATGCAGTGACTGATGGAAAGGTGATGCAGTGACTGAGGGACATGGGATGCAGTGACTGAGGGACATGGGATGCAGTGACAGAGGTGCTGGGAAGGAGTGACTGAGTTAATAGGGAATCAGTGCCCGAGCGGGCTTGGGGTGCAGTGACTGAGGGAAATGGGATACAGTGCCTGATCGAAAAGGGACGCACTGACTATGTGAAATGGGATGCAGTGACTGAGGGACATCGGATGCAGTGACACACGGACATGGGATGCAGTGACTGACGGACATGGGATGCAGTGACAGGGGTACTGGGAAGGAGTGACTGAGTTAATAGGGAATCAGTGCCCGAGCGGGCTTGGGGTGCAGTGACTGAGGGAAGTGGGATGCAGTAAATTAGTGAAATGAGATGCAGTGACTGATGGAAATTGGATGCAGTGACAGAGTGACATGCGCTGCAGTGCCTGATGGAAATGTGATGCAGTTACTGTGGGACATGGGATGCAGTGACTGAGGTACTGGGAAGGAGTGACTGAGTTAATAGGGATGCAGTGCCCGAGCAGGCTTGAGGTGCAGTGACTGAGTGAAATGGGATGCAGTGAATGAGGGAAATGGATTGCAGTGACTGAGTGACATGTGATGCAGTGACTGAGTGAAATGAGATGCAGTGATTGAGGGACATGGGATGCAGTGACACACGGACATGGGATGCAGTGACTGACGGACATGGGATGCAGTGACAGGGGTACTGGGAAGGAGTGACTGCGTTAATAGGGAATCAGTGCCCGAGCGGGCTTGGGGGGCAGTGACTGATGGAAGTGGGATACAGTGCCTGACCGAAAAAGGACGCACTGACTGAGTGAAATGGGATGCAGTGACTGAGGGACATCGGATCCTGTGAGACATGGACATGGGATGCAGTGACTGAGGGAAATGGGATGCAGTGAATTAGTGAAATGAGATGCAGTGACTGATGGACATTGGATGCAGTGACAGAGTGACATGCGCTGCAGTGCCTGATGGAAATGTGATGCAGTTACTGTGGGACATGGGATGCAGTGACTGAGGTACTGGGAAGGAGTGACTGAGTTAATAGGGATGCAGTGCCCGAGCGGGCTTGAGGTGCAGTGACTGAGTGAAATGGGATGCAGTGAATGAGGGAAATGGATTGCAGTGACTGAGTGAAATGTGATGCAGTGACTGAGTGAAATGTGATGCAGTGACTCGGTGAAAGGAGATGCAGTGCCTGTGGGAAATGGGATGCAGTGACTGAGTGAAATGAAATGCAGTGGCTGAGCGAAATGGGATGCAATCACTGAGTGAAATGCGATGCAGAAATTAGATGCAGAGTCTGATGGAAATGTGATTCTGTGACTGCGTGAAATGGGATGCAGTGAATGAGTGAAATGAGATGCAGTATTTGTAGGAAGTAGGATGCAATCACTGAGTGAAATGCGATGCAGAGACTGAGGGAAAGGAGATGCTGTGACTCTGGGAAATGGGATGCAGTGAGTGTGGGAAATTGAATGCAGCGTCTGTGAGATACGGGAAACAGTGACTGATCGAAATGGATTGCATTGACTGTGGTGAAGGAGGTGCAGTGATTGAGTGAAATGGGATGCAGTGACTGAGGGAAAAGGGATGCAGTGACTGCATGAAATGGGATGCCGTCACTGAGTGAAATGTGTTTCAGTCACTGAGTGTAACATGTTGCAGTCGCTGAGTGAAATGGGATGCAGTGACTGAGTGAAATGGGATTGCCGTGACTGTTGAAAGGAGATGCAGTGACTGAGGAAATGGGACGCAGTGACGGATGGAAATGGGATGCCCTGACTGAGTGTAAAGTGAAGCATTGAGTGAAATGGGATGCAGTGGCTGTGTGAAATGGGATGCAGTGACTGAGTGAAATGGGATGCAGTGACTGAGTGAAATGGGATGCAGTGACTGAGGACAATGGGATGCAGTGACTGAAGACATTGGGATGCACTGACTGAGGGAAATGGTATGCAGTGACTGAGTGAAATAGAATGCAGTCACTGGGAAATGGGATGCAGTGATTGATGGAAATGGGACGCAGTGACTTCGTGAAATGGGACGCAGTGACTGATGGAAAGGAGATGCAGGGACTCTGTGAAATGGGATGCAGTGATTGAGTGAAATGGGATTGCCGTGACTGGGGAAAGGAATGCAGTGACTGATGGAAATGGGATGCAGTGACTGAGGGAAATGGGATGCAGTGACTGAGGGAAATGAGATGCCGAGATTGAGTGAACTGGGATGCAGTGACTGATGGAACTGGTATGCAGTGACTGAGGGAAATGGGATGCAGTGACTGACGGAAATGGAATGCAGCGTCTGTTGGAAATGGGATCCTGCGACTGAAGGTCATGGGATGCAGTGACTGAGGGTGATGGGATGCAGTGACTGATTGAAATGGGATGCAGTGACTGAGGACAATGGGATGCATTGACTGAGTGGAATGGGATGCAGTGACTGAGATAAATGAGATGCAGTGACTGATGGAAATGGGATGCAGTGAATGCGGGAAATGGGATGCAGTGACTGAGATGAATGGGACGCATTGACTGATGGAAATGGGATGCAGTGACTGAGGGTAATGGGTTGCAGTCACTGAGTGAAATGGTATGCTGTGACACTGTGGAATGGGATGCAGTGACTCAGTGGAATGTGATGCATTGACTGAGGGAAAGGAGATGCAGTGAATGTGGGAAATGGGATGCTCTGACTGAGGGTAATGTGATGCTGTGACTGAGGGTAACGCGATGCAGTGACTGTGGTTAATGGGATGCAGTGAATGAGGGATAGGAGATGCAGTGAATGTGGGAAATTGGATGCAATGACTGAGGGAAATGGGATGCAGTGACTGATGGAAATCAGATGCAGTGTCTGAGTGAATGTGGGAAATTGGATGCAATGACTGAGGGAAATGGGATGCAGTGACTGATGGAAATGGTATGCAGTGACTGAGGGAAATGGGATGCAGTGACTGACGGAAATGGAATGCAGTGTCTGTTGGAAATGGGATCCTGCGACTGAAGGTAATGGGATGCAGTGACTGAGGGTAATGGGATGCAGTGACTGAGTGAAATGGGATGCAGTGACTGAGGACAATGGGATGCATTGACAGAGTGGAATGGGATGCAGTGACTATGGGAAATGGGACGCAGTGACTGAGTGAAATGGGACGCAGTGACTGATGGAAAGGAGATGCAGTGACTCTGTGAAATGGGATGCAGTGACTGAGTGAATTGGGATTTCCGTGACTGTGGAAAGGAGATGCAGTGACTGAGGAAATGGGACGCAGTGACTGAATGAAATGGGACGCAGTGACTGATGGAAAGGAGATGCAGTGACTCTGTGAAATGGGATGCAGTGACTCTGTGAAATGGGATGCAGTGACTGAGTGAAATGAGATGCAGTGACTGAGTGAAATGGGATTGCCGTGACTGTGCAAAGGAGATGCAGTGACTGAGGAATTGGGACGCAGTGACGGATGGAAATGGGATGCCCTGACTGAGTGTAAAGTGAAGCATTGAGTGAAATGGGATGCAGTGGCTGTGTGAAATGGGATGCAGTGGCTGTTGGAAATGGGATGCACTGGCTGTGTGAAATGGGATGCACTGGCTGTGTGAAATGGGATGCAGTGGCTGATGGGAATGGGATGCAGTGACTGTGGGGAATGGGATGCTGTGACTGTGGAGAATGGGATGCAGTGACTGAGTGAACTGGGATTCAGTGACTGAGATAAATGAGATGCAGTGACTGATGGAAATGGGATGCAGTGAATGCGGGAAATGGGATGCAGTGACTGAGATGAATGGGACGCATTGACTGATGGAAATGGGATGCAGTGACTGAGGGTAATGGGTTGCAGTCACTGAGTGAAATGGCATGCTGTGACACTGTGGAATGGGATGCAGTGACTCAGTGGAATGTGACGCATTGACTGAGGGAAAGGAGATGCAGTGAATGTGGGAAATGGGATGCTCTGACTGAGGGTAATGTGATGCTGTGACTGAGGGTAACGCGATGCAGTGACTGTGGTTAATGGGATGCAGTGAATGAGGGATAGGAGATGCAGTGAATGTGGGAAATTGGATGCAATGACTGAGGGAAATGGGATGCAGTGACTGATGGAAATCAGATGCAGTGTCTGAGTGAATGTGGGAAATTGGATGCAATGACTGAGGGAAATGGGATGCAGTGACTGATGGAAATCAGATGCAGTGTCTGAGGGAAATGGGATGCTGTGACTGAGTGTACTGGGATGCAGTGACTGAGGTGAAATGGGCTGCAGAGACTGAGTGAAATGGCATGCAGTGATTGAGGAACGGAGATGCAGTGACTGTGGGAAATGGGATGCAGTGACTGTGGGAAATGGGATGCAGTGACTGTGGGAAATGGGATGCAGTGACTGATGGAAAGGTGATGCAGTGACTGAGGGACATGGGATGCAGTGACTGAGGGACATGGGATGCAGTGACAGAGGTGCTGGGAAGGAGTGACTGAGTTAATAGGGAATCAGTGCCCGAGCGGGCTTGGGGTGCAGTGACTGAGGGAAATGGGATACAGTGCCTGATCGAAAAGGGACGCACTGACTATGTGAAATGGGATGCAGTGACTGAGGGACATCGGATGCAGTGACACACGGACATGGGATGCAGTGACTGACGGACATGGGATGCAGTGACAGGGGTACTGGGAAGGAGTGACTGAGTTAATAGGGAATCAGTGCCCGAGCGGGCTTGGGGTGCAGTGACTGAGGGAAGTGGGATGCAGTAAATTAGTGAAATGAGATGCAGTGACTGATGGAAATTGGATGCAGTGACAGAGTGACATGCGCTGCAGTGCCTGATGGAAATGTGATGCAGTTACTGTGGGACATGGGATGCAGTGACTGAGGTACTGGGAAGGAGTGACTGAGTTAATAGGGATGCAGTGCCCGAGCAGGCTTGAGGTGCAGTGACTGAGTGAAATGGGATGCAGTGAATGAGGGAAATGGATTGCAGTGACTGAGTGACATGTGATGCAGTGACTGAGTGAAATGAGATGCAGTGATTGAGGGACATGGATTGCAGTGACTGAGTGACATGTGATGCAGTGACTGAGTGAAATGAGATGCAGTGATTGAGGGACATGGGATGCAGTGACACACGGACATGGGATGCAGTGACTGACGGACATGGGATGCAGTGACAGGGGTACTGGGAAGGAGTGACTGCGTTAATAGGGAATCAGTGCCCGAGCGGGCTTGGGGGGCAGTGACTGATGGAAGTGGGATACAGTGCCTGACCGAAAAAGGACGCACTGACTGAGTGAAATGGGATGCAGTGACTGAGGGACATCGGATCCTGTGAGACATGGACATGGGATGCAGTGACTGAGGGAAATGGGATGCAGTGAATTAGTGAAATGAGATGCAGTGACTGATGGACATTGGATGCAGTGACAGAGTGACATGCGCTGCAGTGCCTGATGGAAATGTGATGCAGTTACTGTGGGACATGGGATGCAGTGACTGAGGTACTGGGAAGGAGTGACTGAGTTAATAGGGATGCAGTGCCCGAGCGGGCTTGAGGTGCAGTGACTGAGTGAAATGGGATGCAGTGAATGAGGGAAATGGATTGCAGTGACTGAGTGAAATGTGATGCAGTGACTGAGTGAAATGTGATGCAGTGACTCGGTGAAAGGAGATGCAGTGCCTGTGGGAAATGGGATGCAGTGACTGAGTGAAATGAAATGCAGTGGCTGAGCGAAATGGGATGCAATCACTGAGTGAAATGCGATGCAGAAATTAGATGCAGAGTCTGATGGAAATGTGATTCTGTGACTGCGTGAAATGGGATGCAGTGAATGAGTGAAATGAGATGCAGTATTTGTAGGAAGTAGGATGCAATCACTGAGTGAAATGCGATGCAGAGACTGAGGGAAAGGAGATGCTGTGACTCTGGGAAATGGGATGCAGTGAGTGTGGGAAATTGAATGCAGCGTCTGTGAGATACGGGAAACAGTGACTGATCGAAATGGATTGCATTGACTGTGGTGAAGGAGGTGCAGTGATTGAGTGAAATGGGATGCAGTGACTGAGGGAAAAGGGATGCAGTGACTGCATGAAATGGGATGCCGTCACTGAGTGAAATGTGTTTCAGTCACTGAGTGTAACATGTTGCAGTCGCTGAGTGAAATGGGATGCAGTGACTGAGTGAAATGGGATTGCCGTGACTGTTGAAAGGAGATGCAGTGACTGAGGAAATGGGACGCAGTGACGGATGGAAATGGGATGCCCTGACTGAGTGTAAAGTGAAGCATTGAGTGAAATGGGATGCAGTGGCTGTGTGAAATGGGATGCAGTGACTGAGTGAAATGGGATGCAGTGACTGAGTGAAATGGGATGCAGTGACTGAGGACAATGGGATGCAGTGACTGAAGACATTGGGATGCACTGACTGAGGGAAATGGTATGCAGTGACTGAGTGAAATAGAATGCAGTCACTGGGAAATGGGATGCAGTGATTGATGGAAATGGGACGCAGTGACTTCGTGAAATGGGACGCAGTGACTGATGGAAAGGAGATGCAGGGACTCTGTGAAATGGGATGCAGTGATTGAGTGAAATGGGATTGCCGTGACTGGGGAAAGGAATGCAGTGACTGATGGAAATGGGATGCAGTGACTGAGGGAAATGGGATGCAGTGACTGAGGGAAATGAGATGCCGAGATTGAGTGAACTGGGATGCAGTGACTGATGGAACTGGTATGCAGTGACTGAGGGAAATGGGATGCAGTGACTGACGGAAATGGAATGCAGCGTCTGTTGGAAATGGGATCCTGCGACTGAAGGTCATGGGATGCAGTGACTGAGGGTGATGGGATGCAGTGACTGATTGAAATGGGATGCAGTGACTGAGGACAATGGGATGCATTGACTGAGTGGAATGGGATGCAGTGACTGAGATAAATGAGATGCAGTGACTGATGGAAATGGGATGCAGTGAATGCGGGAAATGGGATGCAGTGACTGAGATGAATGGGACGCATTGACTGATGGAAATGGGATGCAGTGACTGAGGGTAATGGGTTGCAGTCACTGAGTGAAATGGTATGCTGTGACACTGTGGAATGGGATGCAGTGACTCAGTGGAATGTGATGCATTGACTGAGGGAAAGGAGATGCAGTGAATGTGGGAAATGGGATGCTCTGACTGAGGGTAATGTGATGCTGTGACTGAGGGTAACGCGATGCAGTGACTGTGGTTAATGGGATGCAGTGAATGAGGGATAGGAGATGCAGTGAATGTGGGAAATTGGATGCAATGACTGAGGGAAATGGGATGCAGTGACTGATGGAAATCAGATGCAGTGTCTGAGTGAATGTGGGAAATTGGATGCAATGACTGAGGGAAATGGGATGCAGTGACTGATGGAAATGGTATGCAGTGACTGAGGGAAATGGGATGCAGTGACTGACGGAAATGGAATGCAGTGTCTGTTGGAAATGGGATCCTGCGACTGAAGGTAATGGGATGCAGTGACTGAGGGTAATGGGATGCAGTGACTGAGTGAAATGGGATGCAGTGACTGAGGACAATGGGATGCATTGACAGAGTGGAATGGGATGCAGTGACTATGGGAAATGGGACGCAGTGACTGAGTGAAATGGGACGCAGTGACTGATGGAAAGGAGATGCAGTGACTCTGTGAAATGGGATGCAGTGACTGAGTGAATTGGGATTTCCGTGACTGTGGAAAGGAGATGCAGTGACTGAGGAAATGGGACGCAGTGACTGAATGAAATGGGACGCAGTGACTGATGGAAAGGAGATGCAGTGACTCTGTGAAATGGGATGCAGTGACTCTGTGAAATGGGATGCAGTGACTGAGTGAAATGAGATGCAGTGACTGAGTGAAATGGGATTGCCGTGACTGTGCAAAGGAGATGCAGTGACTGAGGAATTGGGACGCAGTGACGGATGGAAATGGGATGCCCTGACTGAGTGTAAAGTGAAGCATTGAGTGAAATGGGATGCAGTGGCTGTGTGAAATGGGATGCAGTGGCTGTTGGAAATGGGATGCACTGGCTGTGTGAAATGGGATGCACTGGCTGTGTGAAATGGGATGCAGTGGCTGATGGGAATGGGATGCAGTGACTGTGGGGAATGGGATGCTGTGACTGTGGAGAATGGGATGCAGTGACTGAGTGAACTGGGATTCAGTGACTGAGATAAATGAGATGCAGTGACTGATGGAAATGGGATGCAGTGAATGCGGGAAATGGGATGCAGTGACTGAGATGAATGGGACGCATTGACTGATGGAAATGGGATGCAGTGACTGAGGGTAATGGGTTGCAGTCACTGAGTGAAATGGCATGCTGTGACACTGTGGAATGGGATGCAGTGACTCAGTGGAATGTGACGCATTGACTGAGGGAAAGGAGATGCAGTGAATGTGGGAAATGGGATGCTCTGACTGAGGGTAATGTGATGCTGTGACTGAGGGTAACGCGATGCAGTGACTGTGGTTAATGGGATGCAGTGAATGAGGGATAGGAGATGCAGTGAATGTGGGAAATTGGATGCAATGACTGAGGGAAATGGGATGCAGTGACTGATGGAAATCAGATGCAGTGTCTGAGTGAATGTGGGAAATTGGATGCAATGACTGAGGGAAATGGGATGCAGTGACTGATGGAAATCAGATGCAGTGTCTGAGGGAAATGGGATGCTGTGACTGAGTGTACTGGGATGCAGTGACTGAGGTGAAATGGGCTGCAGAGACTGAGTGAAATGGCATGCAGTGATTGAGGAACGGAGATGCAGTGACTGTGGGAAATGGGATGCAGTGACTGTGGGAAATGGGATGCAGTGACTGTGGGAAATGGGATGCAGTGACTGATGGAAAGGTGATGCAGTGACTGAGGGACATGGGATGCAGTGACTGAGGGACATGGGATGCAGTGACAGAGGTGCTGGGAAGGAGTGACTGAGTTAATAGGGAATCAGTGCCCGAGCGGGCTTGGGGTGCAGTGACTGAGGGAAATGGGATACAGTGCCTGATCGAAAAGGGACGCACTGACTATGTGAAATGGGATGCAGTGACTGAGGGACATCGGATGCAGTGACACACGGACATGGGATGCAGTGACTGACGGACATGGGATGCAGTGACAGGGGTACTGGGAAGGAGTGACTGAGTTAATAGGGAATCAGTGCCCGAGCGGGCTTGGGGTGCAGTGACTGAGGGAAGTGGGATGCAGTAAATTAGTGAAATGAGATGCAGTGACTGATGGAAATTGGATGCAGTGACAGAGTGACATGCGCTGCAGTGCCTGATGGAAATGTGATGCAGTTACTGTGGGACATGGGATGCAGTGACTGAGGTACTGGGAAGGAGTGACTGAGTTAATAGGGATGCAGTGCCCGAGCAGGCTTGAGGTGCAGTGACTGAGTGAAATGGGATGCAGTGAATGAGGGAAATGGATTGCAGTGACTGAGTGACATGTGATGCAGTGACTGAGTGAAATGAGATGCAGTGATTGAGGGACATGGGATGCAGTGACACACGGACATGGGATGCAGTGACTGACGGACATGGGATGCAGTGACAGGGGTACTGGGAAGGAGTGACTGCGTTAATAGGGAATCAGTGCCCGAGCGGGCTTGGGGGGCAGTGACTGATGGAAGTGGGATACAGTGCCTGACCGAAAAAGGACGCACTGACTGAGTGAAATGGGATGCAGTGACTGAGGGACATCGGATCCTGTGAGACATGGACATGGGATGCAGTGACTGAGGGAAATGGGATGCAGTGAATTAGTGAAATGAGATGCAGTGACTGATGGACATTGGATGCAGTGACAGAGTGACATGCGCTGCAGTGCCTGATGGAAATGTGATGCAGTTACTGTGGGACATGGGATGCAGTGACTGAGGTACTGGGAAGGAGTGACTGAGTTAATAGGGATGCAGTGCCCGAGCGGGCTTGAGGTGCAGTGACTGAGTGAAATGGGATGCAGTGAATGAGGGAAATGGATTGCAGTGACTGAGTGAAATGTGATGCAGTGACTGAGTGAAATGTGATGCAGTGACTCGGTGAAAGGAGATGCAGTGCCTGTGGGAAATGGGATGCAGTGACTGAGTGAAATGAAATGCAGTGGCTGAGCGAAATGGGATGCAATCACTGAGTGAAATGCGATGCAGAAATTAGATGCAGAGTCTGATGGAAATGTGATTCTGTGACTGCGTGAAATGGGATGCAGTGAATGAGTGAAATGAGATGCAGTATTTGTAGGAAGTAGGATGCAATCACTGAGTGAAATGCGATGCAGAGACTGAGGGAAAGGAGATGCTGTGACTCTGGGAAATGGGATGCAGTGAGTGTGGGAAATTGAATGCAGCGTCTGTGAGATACGGGAAACAGTGACTGATCGAAATGGATTGCATTGACTGTGGTGAAGGAGGTGCAGTGATTGAGTGAAATGGGATGCAGTGACTGAGGGAAAAGGGATGCAGTGACTGCATGAAATGGGATGCCGTCACTGAGTGAAATGTGTTTCAGTCACTGAGTGTAACATGTTGCAGTCGCTGAGTGAAATGGGATGCAGTGACTGAGTGAAATGGGATTGCCGTGACTGTTGAAAGGAGATGCAGTGACTGAGGAAATGGGACGCAGTGACGGATGGAAATGGGATGCCCTGACTGAGTGTAAAGTGTAGCATTGAGTGAAATGGGATGCAGTGGCTGTGTGAAATGTGGTGCAGGGACTGCGTGAAATGCGGTGCAGTGACTGCATGAAATGTGATGCAGTGACTGAGTGAAATGGGATGCAGTGACTGAGTGAAATGGGATGCAGTGACTGAGTGAAATGGGATGCAGTGACTGAGGTTAATGGGATGCAGTGACTGATGGAAATGGAAGCAGTGACTGAGTGAAATGGGATGCAGTGACGGAGGTACTGGGAAGGAGTGACTGAGTTAATAGGGATGCAGTGCCCGAGCGGGCTTGGGGTGCAGTGACTTAGGGAAATGGGATACAGTGCCTGAGTGAAATGTGATGCACTGACTGAGTGAAATGGGATGCAGTGACTGATAGAAATCGGATACAGTGACTGATGGAACTGGGATGCAGTGACTGACGGAACTGGGATGCGGTGACTCTGTGAACTGGGATGTGGTGACTGTGTGAACTGGGATGCGGTGACTATGTGAAATGGGATGCAGTGGCTGAGTGAAATGGGATGCAGTGGGGAGTGAAATGGGATGCAGTGACTGGTGGAAATGAGATGCAGTGACTAAGGGAAAGGAAATGCAGTGTCTGTGGGAAATGGGATGCTGCGACTGAGGGTAATGGGATGCAGTGACTGATGGAAATGGATGCAGTGACTGAGTGAAATGGGATGCAGTGACTGAGTGAAATGAGATGCAGTGACTGAGGTACTGGGAAGGAGTGACTGAGTTAATAGGGATGCAGTGCCCGAGCGGGCTTGGGGTGCAGGGACTGAGTGAAATGGGATGCAGTGACTTAAGGAAAGGAAATGCAGTGTCTGTGGGATATAGGATGCTGCGACTGAGCGAAATGGGATGCAGTGACTGAGGGACATGGGATGCAGTGACTGAGGGACATGGGATGCAGTGACTGAGGGTAATGGGATGCAGTGACTGATGGAAATGGAAGCAGTGACTGAGTGAAATGGGATGCAGTGACGGAGGTACTGGGAAGGAGTGACTGAGTTAGTAGGGATGCAGTGCCCGAGCGGGCTTGGGGTGCAGTGACTTAGGGAAATGGGATACAGTGCCTCAGTGAAATGTGATGCACTGACTGAGTGAAATGGGATGCAGTGACTGATAGAAATCGGATACAGTGACTGATGGAACTGGGATGCAGTGACTGACGGAACTGGGATGCGGTGACTCTGTGAACTGGCATGTGGTGACTGTGTGAACTGGGATGCGGTGACTATGTGAAATGGGATGCAGTGGCTGACTGAAATGGGATGCAGTGGGGAGTGAAATGGGATGCAGTGACTGGTGGAAATGAGATGCAGTGACTAAGGGAAAGGAAATGCAGTGTCTGTGGGAAATGGGATGCTGCGACTGAGGGTAATGGGATGCAGTGACTGATGGAAATGGATGCAGTGACTGAGTGAAATGCGATGCAGTGACTGAGGTACTGGGAAGGAGTGACTGAGTTAATAGGGATGCAGTGCCCGAGCGGGCTTGGGGTGCAGGGACTGAGTGAAATGGGATGCAGTGACTTAAGGAAAGGAAATGCAGTGTCTGTGGGATATAGGATGCTGCGACTGAGCGAAATGGGATGCAGTGACTGAGGGACATGGGATGCAGTGACTGAGGGACATGGGATGCAGTGACTGAGGGACATGGGATGCAGTGACAGAGGTACTGGGAAGGAGTGACTGAGTTAATAGGGATGCAGTGCCCGAGCGGGCTTGAGGTGCAGTGACTGAGTAAAATGGGATGCAGTGCCTGACCGAAAAGGGACGCACTGACTGAGTGAAATGTGATGCAGTGACTGAGGGACATCGGATCCTGTGACACACGGACATGGGATGCAGTGACTGAGGGAAATGGGATGCAGTGAATTAGTGAAATGAGATGCAGTGACTGATGGAAATTGGATGCAGTGACAGAGTGACATGCGCTGCAGTGCCTGATGGACATGTGATGCAGTTCCTGTGGGACATGGGATGCAGTGACTGAGGTACTGGGAAGGAGTGACTGAGTTAATAGGGATGCAGTGCCCGAGCGGGCATGAGGTGCAGTGACTGAGTGAAATGGGATGCAGTGAATGACGGAAATGGGATGCAGTGACTGAGTGAAATGTGATGCAGTGACTCGGTGAAAGGAGATGCAGTGCCTGTGGGAAATGGGATGCAGTGACTGAGTGAAATGAAATGCAGTGCCTGAGTGAAATGTGATGCAGTGACTGAGTGAAATGTGATGCAGTGACTGAGTGAAATGTGATGCAGTGACTGATGGAAATGGGATGCAGTGATTGAGTGAAATGTGATGCAGTGACTCGGTGAAAGGAGATGCAGTGCCTGTGGGAAATGGGATGCAGTGACTGAGTGAAATGGGATGCAGTGCCTGAGGGTAATGGGATGCAGTGACTGAGTGAAATGTGATGCAGTGACTGATGGAAATGGGATGCTGTGACTGAGGGAAATGTGATGCAGTGACTGAGGGAAATGGGATGCAGTGACTGGGAAATGGGATGCAGTGACTATGGGAAATGGGACGCAGTGACTGAGTGAAATGGGACGCAGTGACTGATGGAAAGGAGATGCAGTGACTCTGTGAAATGGGATGCAGTGACTGAGTGAATTGGGATGCAGTGACTGAGTGAAATGGGATTGCCGTGACTGTGGAAAGGAGATGCAGTGACTGAGGAATTGGGACGCAGTGACGGATGGAAATGGGATGCCCTGACTGAGTGCCAAGTGAAGCATTGAGTGAAATGGGATGCAGTTGCTGTGTGAAATGGGATGCACTGGCTGTGTGAAATGGGATGCACTGGCTGTGTGAAATGGGATGCACTGGCTGTGTGAAATGGGATGCACTGGCTGTGTGAAATGGGATGCAGTGGCTGTGTGAAATGGGATGCAGTGGCTGTGTGAAATGGGATGCAGTGGCTGTGTGAATAGGGATGCAGTGACTGAGGCAAAGGAGTTGCAGTGTCTGTTTGAAATGGGATGCTGCGACTCAAGTGAATGGGATGCCGTGTTGTGGGGAATGGGATGCAGTGACTGGGGAATGGGATGCAGTGACTGTGGGGAATGAGATGCAGTGACTGAGATAAATGGGATTCAGTGACTGATGGGAATGGGATGCAGTGACTGAAGGGAATGGGATGCAGTGACTGTGGGGAATGGGATGCAGTGACTGAGGGAAATGGGATTCAGTGACTGAGATAAATGGGATGCAGTGACTGATGGAAATGGGATGCAGTGAATGAGGGAAATGGGATTCAGTGACTGAGATGAATGGGACGCATTGACTGATGGAAATGGGATGCAGTGACTGAGGGTAATGGGTTGCAGTCACTGAGTGAAATGGGATGCTGTGACACTGTGGAATGGGATGCAGTGACTCAGTGGAATGTGACGCATTGACTGAGGGAAAGGAGATGCAGTGAATGTGGGAAATGGGATGCTCTGACTGAGGGTAATGTGATGCAGTGTGAGGGTAACGCGATGCAGTGACTGTGGTTAATGGGATGCAGTGAATGAGGGATAGGAGATGCAGTGAATGTGGGAAATTGGATGCAATGACTGAGGGAAATGGGATGCTGTGACTGAGCGTACTGGGATGCAGTGACTGAGGTGAAATGGGCTGCAGAGACTGAGTGAAATGGCATGCAGTGATTGAGGAACGGAGATGCAGTGACTGTGGGAAATGGGATGCAGTGACTGAGGAGAATGGGATGCAGTGACTGAGGGACATGGGATGCAGTGACTGAGGGACATGGGATGCAGTGACTGAGGGACATGGGATGCAGTGACTGAGGGACATGGGATGCAGTGACTGAGGGACATGGGATGCACTGACTGAGGGACATGGGATGCAGTGACAGAGGTACTGGGAAGGACTGACTGAGTTAATAGGGAATCAGTGCCCGAGCGGGCTTGGGGTGCAGTGACTGAGGGAAATGGGATACAGTGCCTGATCGAAAAGGGACGCACTGACTATGTGAAATGGGATGCAGTGACTGAGTGAAATGAGATGCAGTGACTGAGTGAAATGAGATGCAGTGACTGAGTAAAATGAGATGCAGTGACTGAGTGAAATGAGATGCAGTGACTGAGGGACATGGGATGCAGTGACACACGGACATGGGATGCAGTGACTGAGGGACATGGGATGCAGTGACAGGGGTACTGGGAAGGAGTGACTGAGTTAATAGGGAATCAGTGCCCGAGCGGGCTTGGGGTGCAGTGACTGAGGGAAGTGGGATACAGTGCCTGACCGAAAAAGGACGCACTGACTGAGTGAAATGGGATGCAGTGACTGAGGGAAATGTGATGCAGTGACTCGGTGAAAGGAGATGCAGTGCCTGTGGGAAATGGGATGCAGTGACTGAGTGAAATGAAATGCAGTGGCTGAGCGAAATGGGATGCAGTGACTGAGGGAAATGTGATGCAGTGACTCGGTGAAAGGAGATGCAGTGCCTGTGGGAAATGGGATGCAGTGACTGAGTGAAATGAAATGCAGTGGCTGAGCGAAATGGGATGCAATCACTGAGTGAAATGCGATGCAGAAATTAGATGCAGAGTCTGATGGAAATGTGATTCTGTGACTGCGTGAAATGGGATGCAGTGAATGAGTGAAATGAGATGCAGTATTTGTAGGAAGTAGGATGCAATCACTGAGTGAAATGCGATGCAGAGACTGAGGGAAAGGAGATGCTGTGACTCTGGGAAATGGGATGCAGTGAGTGTGGGAAATTGAATGCAGCGTCTGTGAGATACGGGAAACAGTGACTGATCGAAATGGATTGCATTGACTGTGGTGAAGGAGATGCAGTGATTGAGTGAAATGGGATGCAGTGACTGAGGGAAAAGGGATGCAGTGACTGCATGAAATGGGATGCCGTCACTGAGTGAAATGTGTTTCAGTCACTGAGTGTAACATGTTGCAGTCGCTGAGTGAAATGGGATGCAGTGACTGAGTGAAATGGGATTGCCGTGACTGTTGAAAGGAGATGCAGTGACTGAGGAAATGGGACGCAGTGACTGATGGAAATGGGATGCCCTGACTGAGTGTAAAGTGAAGCATTGAGTGAAATGGGATGCAGTGGCTGTGCGAAATGTGGTGCAGGGACTGCGTGAAATGCGGTGCAGTGACTGCATGAAATGTGATGCAGTGACTGAGTGAAATGGGATGCAGTGACTGAGTGAAATGGGATGCAGTGACTGAGTGAAATGGGATGCAGTGACTGGTGGAAATGAGATGCAGTGACTAAGGGAAAGGAAATGCAGTGTCTGTGGGAAATGGTATGCTGCGACTGAGGCGAATGGGATGCAGTGACTGAGTGAAATGTGATGCAGTGACTGAGTGAAATGTGATGCAGTGACTGATGGAAATGGGATGCAGTGACTGAGGGAAATGGGATGCAGTGACTGAGGGAAATGGAATGCACTCACTGAATGAAATGGAATGCACTAATTGTGTGAAATGGGATGCAGTGACTGAGGCAAAATGGGTTGCCATGACTGATGGAAATGGGATATAGTGACTGATGGAAATGGGATGCAGTGACTGTGGGAAATGGGATGCAGTGACTGAGGGAAAATGGGTTGCAATGACTGATGGAAATGGGATATAGTGACTGATGAAAATGGGATGCAGTGACTGTGGGAAATGCGATGCAGTGACACACGGAAATGGGATGCCTTGACTGAAGGAAATGGGATGCAGTGATTGACGCAAATGTGATGCAGTGACTGAGGGAAATGTGATGCAGTGACTTAGGGAAATGGGATGCAGTGACTGAGGGAAATGGGATGCAGGGACTGAGGGAAATGGGATGTAGTGACTGATGCAAATGGGATACATTGACTGAGGGAAATGGGTTGCAGTGACTGAGGGAAATGGGATGCAGTAACTGAGGGAAATGAGATGCACTGATTGTGTGAAATGGGATGCACTGATTGTGTGAAATGTGATGCAGTGACTGTGTGAAATGGACGCAGTGACTCAGTGAAATGTGATTCAGTCACTGAGTGAAATGTGATTCCGTCACTGAGTGAAATATGATGCACTCACTGAGTGTGCTGTGGTTCAGTCACTATGTCAACTGTGATGCAGTCACTGAGTGAACTGTGATGCAGTCACTGAGTGAAAGAGGATGCAGTGGCTGAGTGAAATGGGATGCAGAGACTGAGTGAAATGGGATGCAGAGACTGAGTGAAATGAGATGCAGTGACTGAGTGAAATGAGATGCAGTTACTGAGGGACATGGGATGCAGTGACTGAGGGACATGGGATGCAGTGACTGAGGGACATGAGCTGCAGTGACAGAGGTACTGGGAAGGAGTTTCTGAGTTAATAGGGCATCGGTGCCCGAGCGGGCATGGGGTGCAGTGACTGAGGGAAATGGGATACAGTGCCTGACCGAAAAGGGACGCACTGACTGAGGGACATGGGATGCAGTGACTGAGGGACATGGGATGCAGTGACTGAGGGACATGGGATGCAGTGACTGAGAGACAGGGGATGCAGTGACTGAGGGACATGGGATGCAGTGACACACGGACATGGGATGCCACGACTGAGGGAATTATGATGCAGTGACTGCGTGAAATGGGATGCAGTGACTGAGTGAAATGCGATGCAGTCACTGAGTGCAATGTGATGCAGTGACTGAGTGAAATGTTATGCAGTGACTGCTTGAAATGGGATGCATCACTGAGTGCAATGGGATGCAGTGACTGGGTGAAATGGGATGCAGTGACTGATGGAAATTGGATGCAGTGACAGAGTGACATGAGCTGCAGTGTCTGATGGAAATGGGATGCAGTGACTGAGGGAAATGGGATGCAGTGAGCGTGGGAAATTGAATTCATCGTCTGTGAGATACGGGAAACAGTGACTGATGGAAATGTGATGCAGTGACTGTGGTGAAAGACATGCAGTGATTGAGTAAATGGGATTCAGTGACTGAGTGAAATGTGATGCAGTGACTGAGTGAAATGTGATGCACTGACTGAGTGAAATGTGATGCACTGACTGAGTGAAATGGTATGCACTGACCGAGTGAAATGAGATGCAGTGGCTGAGGGAAATGGGATGCAATCACTGAGTGAATTGCGACGCAGAGACTGAGGGAAAGGAGATGCTGTGACGATGAGAAATGGGATGCCGTGAGTGTGGGAAATTGAATGCAGCATCTGTGAGATAAGGGAAACAGTGACTGATGGAAATGGGATGCAGTGACTATGGTGAAGGAGATGCAGTGACTGAGTGAAATGGGATGCAGTGACTGAGGGAAATGGGAGGCAGTGACTGAGGGAAATGGGATGCAGTGACTGAGTGAAATGCGATGCAGTCACTGAGTGCAATGTGATGCAGTGACTGAGTGAAATGTTATGCAGTGACTGCTTGAAATGGGATGCATCACTGAGTGCAATGGGATGCAGTGACTGGGTGAAATGGGATGCAGTGACTGATGGAAATTGGATGCAGTGACAGAGTGACATGAGCTGCAGTGTCTGATGGAAATGGGATGCAGTGACTGAGGGAAATGGGATGCAGTGAGCGTGGGAAATTGAATTCATCGTCTGTGAGATACGGGAAACAGTGACTGATGGAAATGTGATGCAGTGACTGTGGTGAAAGACATGCAGTGATTGAGTAAATGGGATTCAGTGACTGAGTGAAATGTGATGCAGTGACTGAGTGAAATGTGATGCACTGACTGAGTGAAATGTGATGCACTGACTGAGTGAAATGGTATGCACTGACCGAGTGAAATGAGATGCAGTGGCTGAGGGAAATGGGATGCAATCACTGAGTGAATTGCGACGCAGAGACTGAGGGAAAGGAGATGCTGTGACGATGAGAAATGGGATGCCGTGAGTGTGGGAAATTGAATGCAGCATCTGTGAGATAAGGGAAACAGTGACTGATGGAAATGGGATGCAGTGACTATGGTGAAGGAGATGCAGTGACTGAGTGAAATGGGATGCAGTGACTGAGGGAAATGGGAGGCAGTGACTGAGGGAAATGGGATGCAGTGACTGAGGGAAATGGGATGCAGTGACTGCGTGAAATGGGATGCAGTGACTGAGTGAAATGCGATACAGTGACTGAGTGAAATGTGATGCAGTGACTGAGTGAAATGGGATGCAGTGACTGAGTAAAATGGGATGCAGTGACTGCGTGAAATGGGACGCAGTGACTCAGTGAAGTGTGATTCAGTCACTGAGTGACAGGTGATTCCGTCACTGAGTGAAATATGATGCACTCACTGAGTGTACTGTGATTCAGTCGCTGAGTGAACTGTGATTCAGTCACTGAGTGAACTGTGATGCAGTCACTGAGTGAAATAGGATGCAGTGGCTGAGTGAAATGGGATGCAGTGACTGAGTGAAATGAGATGCAGTGACTGAGTGAAATGAGATGCAGTGATTGAGTGAAATGGGATGCAGTGACTGAGGGACATGGAAAGCAGTGACTGAGGGACATGGAAAGCAGTGACTGAGGGACATGGGATGCAGTGACTGAGGGAAATGGGATGCAGTGACTGAGTGAAATGAGATGCACTGTCTGATGGAAATGTGATGCAGTGACAGAGTGACATGAGCTTCAGTGACAGAGGTACTGGGAAGGAGTGACTGAGTTAATCGGGAATCAGTGCCTGAGCGGGCTTGGGATGCAGTGACTGAGGGAAATGGGATACAGTGCCTGACCGAAAAGGGACGCACTGACTGAGTGAAATGGGATGCACTGACTGAGTGGAATGGGATGCAGTGACTGAGGGACATGGGATGCAGTGACAGAGGGACATGAGATGCAGTGACTGAGAGACATGGGATGCACTGACACACGGACATGGGATGCCGTGACACACGGACGTGGGATGCAGTGACTGAGGGAATTGGGATGCAGTGACTGAGGGAAATGGGATGCACTGACTGAGTGAAATGTGATTCAGTCACTGAGTGAAATGGGATGCAGTGACCGAGTGAAATGCGATGCAGTGACCGAGTGAAATGCGATGCAGTGACTGAGGGAAATGGGATGCAGTGACTGAGGGAAATGGGATGCAGTATTTGTAGGAAGGAGGATGCAATCACTGAGTGAAATGCGATGCAGAGACTGAGGGAAAGGAGATGCTGTGACTATGGGAAATGGGATGCAGTGACTGCTTGAAATGGGATGCAGTGACTGAGGGAAATGGGATGCAGTGACTGAGTGAAATCGGATGCAGTGACTGAGTGAAATGTGATTTAGTCACTGAGTGAAATTGGATGCAGTCGCTCAGTGAAATGGGATGCATCACTGAGTGCAATGGGATGCAGTGACTGGGTGAAATGGGATGCAGTCACTGAGTGAAATCGGATGCAGTGACTGAGGGAAATGGGATGCACTGACCGAGTGAAATGAGATGCAGTGACTGACGGAAATCGGATGCAGTGACTGAGGGAAATGGGGTACAGTATTTGTGGGAAGAAGGATGCAATCACTGAGTGAAATGAGATGATGAGACTGAGGGCAAGGAGATGCTGTGACTATGGGAAATGGGATGCAGTGAGTGTAGGAAATTGAATGCACCGTCTGTGAGAACCAGTGGAACAGTGACTGATGGAAATGTGATGCAGTGATTGAGTGAAATGGGATGCAGTGACTGAGTGAAATGTGATGCAGTGACTGAGGGAAATGGGATGCAGTGACTGAGGGAAATGGGATGCAGTGACTGAGTGAAATGTGATTTAGTCACTGAGTGAAATGGGGTGCAGTCGCTGAATGAAATGGGATGCATCACTGAGTGCAATGGGTTGCAGTGACTGGGTGAAATGGGATGCAGTCACTGAGTGAAATCGGATGCCGTCACTGAGGGAAATGGGATGCACTGACCGAGTGAAATGAGATGCAGTGACTGACGGAAATCGGATGCAGTGACTGAGGGAAATGGGGTACAGTATTTGTGGGAAGAAGGATGCAATCACTGAGTGAAATGAGATGATGAGACTGAGGGCAAGGAGATGCTGTGACTATGGGAAATGGGATGCAGTGAGTGTAGGAAATTGAATGCACCGTCTGTGAGAACCAGTGGAACAGTGACTGATGGAAATGTGATGCAGTGATTGAGTGAAATGGGATGCAGTGACTGAGTGAAATGTGATGCAGTGACTGCTTGAAATGGGATGCAGTGACTGAGGGAAATGCGATGCAGTGACTGAGTGAAATGTGATTTAGTCACTGAGTGAAATGGGGTGCAGTCGCTGAATGAAATGGGATGCATCACTGAGTGCAATGGGTTGCAGTGACTGGGTGAAATGGGATGCAGTGACTGAGTGAAATCGGATGTAGTGACTGAGGGAAATGGGATGCTCTGACCGAGTGAAATGAGATGTAGTGACTGACGGAAATGGGATGCAGTGACTGAGTGAAATGGGGTGCAGTATTTGTGGGAAGAAGGATGCAATCACTGAGTGAAATGAGATGATGAGACTGAGGGCAAGGAGGTGCTGTGACTATGGGAAATGGGATGCACTGAGTGTGGGAAATTGAATGCAGCGTCTGTGAGATACGGGAAACAGTGACTGATGGAAATGGGATGCAGTAACAGTGTTGAAGGAGATGCAGTAACTGTGTTGAAGGAGATGCAGTGACTGAGTGAAATGGGATGCAGTGACTGAGTGAAATGGGATGCAGTCACTGAGTGAATTGGGATGCAGTAACTGAGTGAAATGGGATGCAGTGACTGATGGAAATTGGATGCAGTGACAGAGTGACATGAGCTGCAGTGACTGAGTGAAATGAGAAGCATTGAATGCACTGTCTGTGAGATACGGGAAACAGTGACTGATGGAAATGGGATGCAGTGACTGAGTGAAATGGGATGCAGTGACTGAGTGAAATGGGATGCAGTGACTGAGGGACATGGGATGCACTGACTGAGGGACATGGGATGCAGTGACAGAGTGAAATGAGCTACAGTGACAGAGGTACTGGGAAGGAGTTTCAGAGTTAATAGGGAATCAGTGCCCGAGCGGGCATGGGTTGCAGTGACTGAGGGAAATGGGATACAGTGCCTGACCGAAAAGGGACGCACTGACTGAGTAAAATGGGATGCAGTGACTGAGGGACATGGGATGCAGTGACACACGGACATGGGATGCACTGACTGAGGGACATGGGATGCAGTGACACACGGACATGGGATGCAGTGACACACGGACATGGGATGCAGTGACTGAGGGAAATGGGATGCAGTGAGTGTGGGAAATTGAATTCATCGACTGTGAGATACAGAAAACAGTGACTGATGGAAATGTGATGCAGTGACTGCGGTGAAGGAGATGCAGTGATTGAGTAAATGGGATGCAGTGACTGAGTGAAATGTGATGCAGTGACTGAGTGAAATGTGATGCAGTGACTGAGTGTAATGGGATGCACTGACCGAGTGAAATGAGATGCAGTGACTGAGGGAAATGGGATGCAATCACTGAGTGAATTGCGTTGCAGAGACTGAGGGAAAGGAGATGCTGTGACGATGGGAAATGGGATGCAGTGAGTGTGGGAAATTGAATGCAGTATCTGTGAGATAAGGGAAACAGTGACTGATGGAAATGGGATGCACTGACTGTGTTGAAGGAGATGCAGTGATTGAGTGAAATGGGATGCAGTGACTGAGTGAAATGGGATACAGTGACTGCGTGAAATGGGATACAGTGACTGTGGTGAAGGAGATGCAGTGACTGAGGGAAATGGGATGCAGTGACTGAGTGAAATGGGATACAGTGACTGAGGGAAATGGGATGCAGTGACAGAGTGACATGAGCTGCAGTGTCTGATGGAAATGTCATGCAGTACCTGATGGAAATGGGATGCAGTGACTGAGGTACTGGGAAGGAGTGACTGAGTTCATGGGGATGCAGTGCCCGAGCGGACTTGGGGTGCAGTGAGTGAGTGAAATGGGATGCAGTGACTGAGGGAAATGGGATGCAGTGACTGAGTGAAATGGGATGCACTGACTGCGCAAGTGGGATGCAGTATCTGACGGACATTTGATGAAGTGTCAGTGAGAAACGGGATACAGTGACTGAGTGAAATGGGATGCAGTGACTGAAGGAAAGGAGATGCAGTGACTGAGTGAAATGGGATGCAGTGACTGAGGGAAATGGGATGCAGTGACTGAGGGAAATAGGATGCAGTGACTGATTGGAATGGGATGCAGTGACTGAGTGTAATGGGATGCAGTGACTGAGTGAAATGTGACGCAGTGCTCGCGGGAAATGGGACGCAGTGACTGAGTGAAATGGGACGCAGTGACTGAGTGAAATGGGACGCAGTGACTGAGTGAAATGGGATGCAGTGACTGAGTGTAATGTGATGCCGTGACTGTGGGGAATAGGGTGCGGTGACTGATGGAAATGGATTCACTGTCGCAGTTGAATAGGATTCACTGTCTCCATGAAATGGGATGCAGTGACTGAGGGAAATGGGATGCACTGACTTAGTGAAATGTGATTCAGTCACTGAGTGAAATGGGATGCATTGAATGAGTGAAATGGGATGCAGTGACTGAGTGAAATGCGATGCAGTGACCGAGTGAAATGCGATGCAGTGACCGAGTGAAATGCGATGCAGTGACTGAGGGAAATGGGATGCAGTGACTGAGGGAAATGGGATGCAGTATTTGTCGGAAGGAGAATGCAATCACTGAGTGAAATGCGATGCAGAGACTGAGGGAAAGGAGATGCTGTGACTGAGGGACATGGGATGCAGTGACAGAGGGACATGAGATGCAGTGACTGAGAGACATGGGATGCACTGACACACGGACATGGGATGCCGTGACACACGGACGTGGGATGCAGTGACTGAGGGAATTGGGATGCAGTGACTGAGGGAAATGGGATGCACTGACTGAGTGAAATGTGATTCAGTCACTGAGTGAAATGGGATGCAGTGACCGAGTGAAATGCGATGCAGTGACCGAGTGAAATGCGATGCAGTGACTGAGGGAAATGGGATGCAGTGACTGAGGGAAATGGGATGCAGTATTTGTAGGAAGGAGGATGCAATCACTGAGTGAAATGCGATGCAGAGACTGAGGGAAAGGAGATGCTGTGACTATGGGAAATGGGATGCAGTGACTGCTTGAAATGGGATGCAGTGACTGAGGGAAATGGGATGCAGTGACTGAGTGAAATCGGATGCAGTGACTGAGGGAAATGGGATGCAGTGACAGAGTGACATGAGCTGCAGTGTCTGATGGAAATGTCATGCAGTACCTGATGGAAATGGGATGCAGTGACTGAGGTACTGGGAAGGAGTGACTGAGTTCATGGGGATGCAGTGCCCGAGCGGACTTGGGGTGCAGTGAGTGAGTGAAATGGGATGCAGTGACTGAGGGAAATGGGATGCAGTGACTGAGTGAAATGGGATGCACTGACTGCGCAAGTGGGATGCAGTATCTGACGGACATTTGATGAAGTGTCAGTGAGAAACGGGATACAGTGACTGAGTGAAATGGGATGCAGTGACTGAAGGAAAGGAGATGCAGTGACTGAGTGAAATGGGATGCAGTGACTGAGGGAAATGGGATGCAGTGACTGAGGGAAATAGGATGCAGTGACTGATTGGAATGGGATGCAGTGACTGAGTGTAATGGGATGCAGTGACTGAGTGAAATGTGACGCAGTGCTCGCGGGAAATGGGACGCAGTGACTGAGTGAAATGGGACGCAGTGACTGAGTGAAATGGGACGCAGTGACTGAGTGAAATGGGACGCAGTGACTGAGTGAAATGGGATGCAGTGACTGAGTGTAATGTGATGCCGTGACTGTGGGGAATAGGGTGCGGTGACTGATGGAAATGGATTCACTGTCGCAGTTGAATAGGATTCACTGTCTCCATGAAATGGGATGCAGTGACTGAGGGAAATGGGATGCACTGACTTAGTGAAATGTGATTCAGTCACTGAGTGAAATGGGATGCATTGAATGAGTGAAATGGGATGCAGTGACTGAGTGAAATGCGATGCAGTGACCGAGTGAAATGCGATGCAGTGACCGAGTGAAATGCGATGCAGTGACTGAGGGAAATGGGATGCAGTGACTGAGGGAAATGGGATGCAGTATTTGTCGGAAGGAGAATGCAATCACTGAGTGAAATGCGATGCAGAGACTGAGGGAAAGGAGATGCTGTGACTATGGGAAATGGGATGCAGTGACTGCTTGAAATGGGATGCAGTGACTGAGGGAAATGGGATGCAGTGATTGAGTGAAATCGGATGCAGTGACTGAGTGAAATGTGATTTAGTCACTGAGTGAAATTGGATGCAGTCGCTCAGTGAAATGGGATGCATCACTGAATGCAATGGGATGCAGTGACTGGGTGAAATGGGATGCAGTCACTGAGTGAAATCGGATGCAGTGACTGAGGGAAATGTGGTGCACTGACCGAGTGAAATGAGATGCAGTGACTGACGGAAATCGGATGCAGTGACTGAGGGAAATGGGGTGCAGAATTTGTGGGAAGAAGGATGCAATCACTGAGTGAAATGAGATGATGAGACTGAGGGCAAGGAGATGCTGTGACTATGGGAAATGGGATGCAGTGAGTGTAGGAAATTGAATGCACCGTCTGTGAGATACGGGTAACAGTGACTGATGGAAATGTGATGCAGTGATTGAGTGAAATGGGATGCAGTGACTGAGTGAAATGTGATGCAGTGACTGAGGGAAATGGGATGCAGTGACTGAGGGAAATGGGATGCAGTGACTGAGTGAAATGTGATTTAGTCACTGAGTGAAATGGGGTGCAGTCGCTGAGTGAAATGGGATGCATCACTGAGTGCAATGGGTTGCAGTGACTGGGTGAAATGGGATGCAGTGACTGAGTGAAATCGGATGTAGAGACTGAGGGAAATGGGATGCTCTGACCGAGTGAAATGAGATGCAGTGACTGACGGAAATGGGATGCAGTGACTGAGGGAAATGGGGTACAGTATTTGTGGGAAGAAGGATGCAATCACTGAGTGAAATGAGATGATGAGACTGAGGGCAAGGAGATGCTGTGACTATGGGAAATGGGATGCACTGAGTGTGGGAAATTGAATGCACCGTCTGTGAGATACGGGAAACAGTGACTGATGGAAATGGGATGCAGTAACTGTGTTGAAGGGGATGCAGTAACTGTGTTGAAGGAGATGCAGTGACAGAGTGACATGAGGTGCAGTGACTGAGTGAAATGAGATGCAGTGTCTGATTGAAATGTGATGCAGTGACTGAGGGAAATGGGATGCAGTGACTGAGGTACTGGGAAGGAGTGACTGAGTGAAATGCGATGCAGTGATGAGTGAAATGAGATGCACTGACTGATGGAAATTGGATGCAGTGACAGAGCGACATGAGCTGCAGATGACTGAGTGAAATGAGAAGCATTGAATGCACTGTCTGTGAGATACGGGAAACAGTGACTGAGTGAAATGGGATGCAGTGACTGAGTGAAATGGGATGCAGTGACTGAGGGACATGCGATGCAGTGACTGAGGGACATGCGATGCAGTGACTGAGGGACATGGGATGCAGTGACTGAGGGACATGGGATGCAGTGACAGAGGTACTGGGAAGGAGTTTCAGAGTTAATAGGGAATCAGTGCCCGAGCAGGCATGGGTTGCAGTGACTGAGGGAAATGGGATACAGTGCCTGACCGAAAAGGGACGCACTGACTGAGTGAAATGGGATGCAGTGACTGAGGGACATGCGTTGCAGTGACACACGGACATGGTATGCAGTGACACACGGACATGGTATGCAGTGACACACGGACATGGTATGCAGTGACACACGGACATGGTATGCAGTGACACACGGACATGGGATGCAGTGACACACGGACATGGGATGCAGTGACTGAGGGAAATGGGATGCAGTGAGTGTGGGAAATTGAATTCATCGTCTGTGAGATACGGAAAACAGTGACTGATGGAAATGTGATGCAGTGACTGCGGTGAAGGAAATGCAGTGATTGAGTAAATGGGATGCAGTGACTGAGTGAAATGTGATGCAGTGACTGAGTGAAATGTGATGCAGTGACTGAGTGAAATGTGATGCAGTGACTGAGTGAAATGGGATGCAGTGACTGAGGGAAATGGGATGCACTGACCGAGTGAAATGAGATGCAGTGACTGAGGGAAATGGGATGCAATCACTGAGTGAATTGCGTTGCAGAGACTGAGGGAAAGGAGATGCTGTGACGATGGGAAATGGGATGCAGTGAGTGTGGGAAATTGAATGCAGTATCTGTGAGATAAGGGAAACAGTGACTGATGGAAATGGAATGCACTGACTGTGTTGAAGGAGATGCAGTGATTGAGTGAAATGGGATGCAGTGACTGAGTAAAATACGATGCAGTGACTGCGTGAAATGCGATGCAGTGACTGTGGTGAAGGAGATGCAGTGACTGAGGGAAATGGGATGCAGTGACTGAGTGAAATGGGATACAGTGACTGAGGGAAATGGGATGCAGTGACAGAGTGACATGAGCTGCAGTGTCTGATGGAAATGTCATGCAGTACCTGATGGAAATGGGATGCAGTGACTGAGGTACTGTGAAGGAGTGACTAAGTTCATGGGGATGCAGTGCCCGAGCGGACTTGGGGTGCAGTGAGTGAGTGAAATGGGACACAGTGCTTGAGTGAAATGAGATGCAGTGACTGAGGGAAATGGGATGCAGTAACTGAGTGAAATGAGATGCAGTGACTGAGGGAAATGGGACGCAGTGTCAGAGTGAAATGGGATGCAGTCAATGAGTGAAATGGCCTGCAGTGATTGAGTGATGTGGGATGCAGTGACTGAGGGAAATGGGATGCAGTGGCTGAGTGAAATGGGATGCACTGACTCTTGGAAACGGGATGCAGTGACTGTTGGAAATGGATTGCATTGACTGTTGGCAAACGGATGCAGTGACTGAGGGAAAGGAGATGCAGTGACTGTGGGAAATGGCATACTGTGACTGAGGGGAATGGGATGCAGTGACTGAGGGGAATGGGATGCAGTGACTGAGGGACATGGGATGCAGTGACTGTGGGACATGAGATGCAGTGACTGAGAGACATGGGATGTAGTGACTGATGGTAATGGGATGCAGTGACTGAGGGAAATGGCCTGCAGTTACTGAGTGAAATGGCATGCAGTGACTGAGGAAAGGAGATGCAGTGACTGTGGGAAATGGGAAGCGGTGACTGAGTGGAATGTGAAGCATTGAATGAATGAAATGAGATGCAGTGACTGTTTGAAATGGGATGTGGCGACTGTGTGAACTGGGATGCAGTGGCTGAGTGAAATGCGATGCAGTGACTGAGGTACTGGGAAGGAGTGACTGAATTAATAGGGCTGCAGTGCCCGAGCGGGCTTGGGGTGCAGTGACTTAGGGAAATGGGATACAGTGCCTGAGTGAAATGTGATGCACTGACTGATTGAAATGGGATGCAGTGACTGAGTGGAATGGGATGCAGTGACTGAGTGAAATGGGATGCAGTGACTGAGTGAAATGAGATGCAGTGGGGAGTGAAATGGGATGCAGTGACTGGTGGAAATGAGATGCATTGACTTAGGGAAACGAAATGCAGTGTCTGTGGGAAATGGGATGCTGCGACTGAGGGTAATGGGATGCAGTGACTGAGGGTAATGGGATGCAGTGACTGAGGTACTGGGAAGGAGTGACTGAGTTAATAGGGATGCAGTCCCCTAGCAGGCTTGGGGTGCAGGGACTGAGTGAAATGGGATGCAGTGACTTCAGGAAAGGAAAAGCAGTGTCTGTGGGAAATGGGATGCTGCGACTGAGGGAAAAGGGATGCAGTGACTGAGTGAAATGGGATGGAGTGACTGACGGAAGTGGGATGCAGTGACTGAGGGAAATGGGATGCAGTGTCTGTTTGAAATTGGATCCTGTAAATGAAGTTAATGGGATGCAGTGACTGAGGGTAATGGGATGCAGTGACTGAGTGAAATGGGATGCAGTGACTGAGGGCAATGGGATGCAGTGACTGAGGGCAATGGGATGCAGTGACTGAGGGAAATCGGATGCAGTGACTGAGGGAAATCGGATGCAGTGACTGAGGGAAATCGGATGCAGTGACTGAGGGAAATCGGATGCAGTGACTGCATGAAATGGGATGAAGTGAATGAGTGAAATGAGATGCAGTGACTGATGGAAATTGGATGCAGTGACTGAGGTACTGGGAAGGTGTGAGTGTGTTCATAGGGATGCAGTGCCCGAGCGGGCTTGGGGTGCAGTGACCGAGGAACTTGGGATGCAGTGACTGAGTGAAATGGGATGCAGTGACTGACGGAAATGGGATGCAGTGACTGAGGGAAATGGAATGCAGTGACTGAGGGAAACGGGATGCAATCACTGAGTGAAATGCGATGCAGAGACTGAGGGAAAGGAGATGCTGTGACGATGGGAAATGGGATACAGTGAGTGTGGGAAATTGAATGCAGCGTCTGTGAGATATGGGAAACAGTGACTGATGGAAATTGGACGCAGTGACTGTGGTGAAGGAGATGCAGTGATTGAGTGAAATGGGATGCAGTGACTGTGGGACATGGGATGCAGTGACTGAGGTAAATGGGATGCAGAGACTGAGGGAAATGGGATGCAGTGACTATGGGAAATGGGATGCCTTGACTGACGGAAATGCGATGCAGTGATTGACGGAAATTGAATGCAGCCTCATTGAGAAACGGGATACAGTGACTGAGTGAAATGGGATGCCGTGACTGAGGGAAGTGGGATGCAGTGACTGAGTGAAATGGGATGTATTGACTGATGGAATTGGGGTGCAGTGACCACATCAGTACTGGGTGATGATCCTGGCCAGGTGTTTGATTTCCAAGTCGTTGATCACCTTGGTGATAGCGATCACAATTCTGTTATGTTTACTTCAGTGATGGAAAGGTATAGGTGTACACCACTGGGCAAGAGTTATAGCTGGGGGAAAGGTAATTACGAAGAGATTATGCAAGATTTAGGGAGCATAGGATGGGGAAGGAAACTGCAGTGGATGGGCACAATAGAAATGTGGAGCTTATTCAAGGAAAAGCTCCTGTGTGTCCTAGATAGGTATGTACCTGTCAGGCAGGGAGTAAGCTGCAGGGTGCGGGAGCCGTGGTTTACGAAGGAAGTGGAATCTCTGGTCAAGAGGAAGAAGAAGGCTTCTGTTACTTTCAGATGTGAAGGCTCAGTTAGGGTGATTGAGGGTTACAAGGTAGCCAGGAAAGACCGAAAGAGAGAGCTCAGAAGATCCAGGAGGAGACATGAGAAGTTGTTGGCGGATAGGATCAGGGTAAACCCTCAGGCTTTCTATCGGTAGTTAAGGAATAAAAGAATGACAAAAGTAAGATGAGGCCCAATCAAGGATAGTAGCGGTAAGTTGTGTGTGGAGTCAGATGAGATAGGGGAAGCGCTAAATGAATATTTTTCAACAGTATTCACTCTAGAAAACGACAATGCTGTCGAGGAGAATACAGAGATACAGGCTACTGGACTAAGTGGGATTGAGGTTCAGAAGGAAGAGGTATTTGAAATCCTACAGAGGGTGAAGATAGCTGTGTCCCCTGGGCCGGATGGGATTTATCCTCGGATCCTCTGAGAATCCAGGAAGGAGATTGCCGAGCCTTTGGCATTGATCTTTAACTCATCATTGTCTCCAGGAATAGTGCCAGATGACTGGAGGATAGCAATTGTGGTTCCCCTGTTCAAGAAGGGGAGTAGAGACAACCCTGGTAATTATCGGCCAGTGAGCCTTACCTCAGTTGTTGGTAAAGTGTTGAAAAAGGTTATATGGGATAGGATTTACAATCATCTAGAAAAGAATAAATTGATTCGGTATAGTCAGCACGGTTTTGTGAAGGGAAGGTCGTGCTTCACAAACCTTATTGAGTTCTTTGAGAAGGTGACCAAACAGGGGGATGAGAGTGAACCGGTTGATGTGGAGTATATGGATTTCAGCAAGGCGCTCGATAAGGTTCCTCATAACAGACTATTGTACAAAATGCAGAGGAATGGAATTGTGGGAGATGTAGCAGTTTGGATCGGAAATTTGCTTGCTGAAAGAAGACAGAGGGTGGTAGTTGATGGGAAACATTCATCCTGGAGACCAGTTACTGGTGGTGTACCGCAAGGGTCAGTGTTGGGTCCACTGCTGTTTGTCATTTTTATTAATGACCTGGAAGAGGGCCTTGAAGGATGGGTTAGTAAATTTGCAGATGACAGTAAGATAGGTGGAGTTGTGGATAGTGACAAAGGATTGGTTGCAGAGAGACATAGATAAGCTGCAGAGCTGGGCTGAGAGGTGACAAATGGAGGTTAATGCAGACAAGTGTGAGGTGATGCACTTTGGTAGGAGTAACCAGAAGGCAAAGTACAGGGCTAATGGTAAGATGCTTAGTAGTATAGATGAGCAGAGAGATCTCAGTGTCCATGAACACAGATCCTTGAAAGTTGCCACCCAGGTTGACAGGGCTGTTAAGAAGGCATACAGTGTTTTAGCTTTTATTAATAGAGGGATCGAGTTCCGGAACCGAGAGGTTATGGTGAAGCTGTACAAAACTCTGGTGCGGCCGCACTTGGAGTATTGTATACAGTTCTGGTCACCGCATTATAAGAAGGATGTGGAAGCTTTGAAAAGGGTGCAGAGGAGATTTACTAGGATGTTGCCTGGTATAGAGGGAAGGTCTTAGAATGAATGGCTGAGGGACTTGAGGCTGTTTTCATTCGAGAGAAGAAGGTTGAGAGGTGACTTAATTGAGACATATAAAATAATCAGAGGGTTAGATAGGGTGGATAGGGAGAGCCTTTTTCCTCGGATGGTGACGGCGAACACGAGGGGGCATAGCTTTAAATTGAGGGGTGAAAGATATAGGACAGATGTCAAAGGTAGTTTCTTTACTCAGAGAGTAGTAAGGGAATGGAACGCTTTGCCTGCAATGGTTGTAGATTTGCCAACTTTAGGTACATTTAAGTCGCCATTGGATAAGCATATGGGCGTACATGGAATAGTGCAGGTTAGATGGGCTTGAGATCGGCATGACAGGTCGGCACAAGATCGAGGGCCGAAGGGCCTGTACTGTGCTGTAAAGTTCTATGTTCTATGGCTAGCTCTCCCTGTGCTCCGTGTGATTTAACTTCCCTCTTGGAGTACCATGAGGAACCTTCTTGAACGCCTTACTGAAGCCCGTATGCGTCCATCTTTCTGCCTTAATGAATGCTCTTGATTACTACTTTAAAAAACTCATTCAAATTACATGAGTTATGATTTCCTGTGCACATGTTTCCTCGGATCCCATGGACTGTTTCCTGTTCTAACAGTCTTCAAATGGGGGATCTTGTCAAAAGCTTTGCTGAAGCCCAAGTAGACTGTATCAAATGCATTGCCCTCATGCACACACCTAGTTAGCTCTTCAGTCATAGATTCATAGAGTCATACAGCACAGAATCAGGACCTTCAGTCCCAATCATCTGTAATGATCAGGTGTCCCAAACTTAACCGGTCCCATTTGCCTGTGTTTGGTATCCGTCTAAACCTTTCCTAATTGTGTACCTGTCCAAATGTCTTTTAAATACAGCAATTTTATCTGCCTCGACCACATCTGTTGGCAGCTCCTTCCATTCACGAACCCCCCCCCACCCCACCCCTTGTGGAAAGTTGGTTGAAAGTCAAAGCTGTGAATGTTCGAGATTCATCAACAAACCTCTTTCTGTCAACTGAAAGAAACCAGAGCTGATAAATCTCATTAGCAATCAAAATCATAGTTCTCCAGATTTAGTAACCATTATTTAGGAATTCCTCTTTTAATTGCTGTCACACAGTTGGCTGTCACTGAGGGGACTTCTCCTTGTACATTTCCTGCCATTAACCCAGTGCACTCTACAGGGACAGAAGACAGTAAAACTAAATAAAGAAACTCTAATTCAAAGAAAGAAGAATTATGAAAATGTCCTGCCCTCACCCCTTCTTTCCTCACAACCGCTCCCCACCCCTTTCACAAAGAACGATCAAACGAATGCTGTTGTAACATCTTACTTTGTTCCAATCCCAGTTTATTTGTTGCTGAAACAGACTTTCTTGCTATTGGTCCCTTTGCACTGAATTATTCCAATGCACCCTGCGCACCTCCCACTTTCTATTCTCGATAAAATCAGGGTCTTCTGCTGTTTATGTTAACCGTTCATAGCACATCCTGTGCCCCTTGACCTGCATCAATTCCAAGTTCAGCAAATCCTCAATTTTAATATTAATTAATAAACTCTAGTTTCGGTTTCAAATCCCTCCACGGTCTTGAATCCCTCCCCTAATCTCTGTAATCCCCTCCAGTCTCCTAGTTTTCAGAGCTATCTACAGTCTTACACTAACTCATTCCTGAACATTTCCAGTTGTAGTTAGCTCACAGGTGGCATTGCTGTGAGCTGCCAAGGTACTAACACTGGAATTTCTTTCCTCAACCACTCTGTCCCTCAACCAGTTATTCCTCATTTCGGACACTGAGCATGAGTGACCTGCAGTGAGGTCTCAAAGAATTGGAGCCAGTTCACCAGAGGATGAAGTCACACTCCATTTCAGCTACAGGGGATTCAGATGAGAACTGCAATGGGGATGGGGTGGCCGACAGAAGAAGGATTGGTGCATTGGCATGTTAGAAAGCCTGCCATTAACGTCACGGAGCATGAAAGACTCTGGCTTCAATCTGGCGCAGTGTTTGGAACCCATCCACTCCAGCACTGAGTTGTGGCCAACCTGATGGGAACAGTTACAGATTGAGTCATGATTGGTATCTCTGCTCCAGAAAAAGCAGAAGCCAATGAAATGGCTGCAAGGTCAGACTCATGTCATCATGCCCAGCAATTCCAGTGCTCAAAGTGTAGTGCATTTCCAGCACTGCTGCCCAGGGCTGGGTGGTGGGGGGGGGTGCGGGGGCGGGGTGGGGTGGTGGTGGGGGTGACAGTCACATCAAGAAGTGGCAGTGATGCAATGGGTCATGAACCACCTGTCTGCAAGTGTCCTTCCCTTATTGCCAATCCTTTGCCTTGTTAGTGCCCTTGCTAACATTGCTGGTCAGCCAGCCAGCCCTGATTTCTGCCACACCTTGCTGTTGTGGTACAGTCCTGGGTGGGACCTTCTGGAGCTCGAGTTACTCAGGATAAACACAATAAAAATCATCAGCTTTCACCAGCAGTGCCACAGTCACAGGGATTGCACTCTGTGGGAGCATGAAGCAAGAAAAAGGCACCTGTAATACTGGTATGAAGGAAATAAATGAGGGCAGTTGATATTTGCATGCATTATGGCATAGATTGTTCAACATTATTGTTTTGAAATATCGATATTGTGATGGCATTTACTGTTGTTTGTAGACAAGTGGTGCAGTGGTAGTCAACAGCCAAGGAGAGGGAAGGTTCAGCCTTGTTAGTGGAATTTGAGCTTACATTTACCTGTATTACAGTTGGTCGAGTGGATCACAGAAAGTCTGGCAACAAACAAGCTGCAATGGTTACCTCCTCACTGCTTCCAACTCCTCCTCTTTCTCAGCTGGTGCCCTATCACTGGCAGCGACAGCGTACCCTCATGATGCCAAGGTTGGAGATTATCAAGAATCATGACGACACCGGCCCTTCTCTGTACTGCAGGACTGCCCCAGAGTGCTCCAGGCAGCAGAAACAACATTGAACTACTCCAGTGGTCTGCACCATTACATTTCCTGTGGTACTTTATGCAGCCCCTCTGAGTGTGTAATACACACTCCCATATGGACCACGTCATCAAACAAAGGCTCTTGTCACCTCCTCATTACTTCAAGTTGTTCAAATGAGGATGGCAGGGCAGAATATTGAAGAATTATTACAAAGTCTTCTGTTCAGTATCCTGCTGCTCTCTGACAAGGAAAACTGAAATGTACTTGATTTTCATGTAATTTTGATTCCCATTACAAGTCCTTATGGGAACAGGAAAAATGACAAGCTGGAAAATTTTGCAAGTAATCTTTGGGCCAGCCTGGAATCTTCCCATCCTCTGGCCATGACCTCGTGACCCTGCTTGGAGGTTGTAGTTACAGTTTCAGAAGTGATCAATTCCAGTGAGGATGTCTGTACTAAGGTGAAAGCTCACGCACAGTTCTTCACGACGGGAAAAATGGCTCCATTCAGACTCTGGAGATTCAGGTATCCCACTGAGAATCGTTGTCTCCTTCATCATTCACCTTATTCCAGTCACCTGTCCTGCTCTGTGTGATTTCTGTCCATTCTCTCAGTCATGCTTGTCTGAGGGGATAGCCACTACTGTAGCCCTGTTGTTGACTTGTGCAGTATCCTGACAGTCAGGGAATGCTTCCCCATTCCTGAGAGATTTCAGCTGGCTTAAACAGCTCTGAAAACCACGAAACACTTTTACAAGAGTCAGCGGAAATCCACTTGCATCTAACCTGTAAGTAGTTGGTGATATCTCTATCCTCACTGCACTGGATTAAGAGAGGATTGTAACTGGAATACTGAGGTCAAAACATATACCATTAGCATCCAAGCAGCATTACGCATACTTCCATCAGAATGTGAATCAGATGACAGGGATTATACCTAGCCCTTGGAGAACTGACAGAAACCCCAGGTTACCTTGTCAGGAAAGTTCCAGTGAATGAAGTGCCAACCGAGCACTTACCATTCGGGGGCAGTCTGTGGCTAAAACCCCACTCACTGAGAGATGCTGGCCAAACAGAGACTAGTGCCTCGCCATTGCAGGTGGTGCCACCAGGAAGGGTGGCTGATGCTGATACTGCAATTAATCCAATGCTATTAGTGAGTCATGAACAAATTGGGGTCGTGGGAGAGGTTTTCTGGCCAGGGAATCAGGAGGTTGTAAGAAAAGGTAGTCAGGTGCTATCTGTTTGCCATCGCTACTAATATGACATGGCGGATCACTGGTTAGCACTGCTGCCTCACAGCTCCAGGGACCCAGGTTCAATTCCAACCTCAGGTGACTGTCTGTGTGGAGTTTGCACATTCTGTATATATCTGCATGGGTTTCCTCTGGGTGCTCCAGTTTTCTCCCACAGTCCAAAGATGTGCAGGTTAGATGGCTTGGCCATGCTAAGTTGCTAAGAGTGTCCAGGTATGTGTGGGTTAGGTGGGTTATAGTGGAATGGGTGTGGGTGGAATGCTGCAAAGGTCAATGTTGGGTCAAAGGGTCTGATTGTACACTGTAGGGATTCTATAATTAAGAGTTTTACTTCTCAAACTTTCTGTGTGATATTTGTTCAGCCTAAGTTATTAATTGCCCACTCAGGGGAGTAAAGACCATTTACCAGCCTTCCCAATTGAGACTGCATCAGGGTAAAACTTGTAAGACAGTCAGGTCCGTACTTACACTCTCCAGCTCAAACCCCGCATAAAGAGAGGGGTGTTAAATTCTACCCGTCATGTACAAAATCCAGCACCTACGTGATTGCCTGCAAAAATGCCATCCATCACTGCCCACAACAGAAGAGTGAACCTGGCAGAAACGCAGAATTGCTACAACGCAGAAGGAAGACATTCAGCCCATCATACTTGCCAAGCTCTCTGAGCACTCTAATTTAAGGCCAATCTTCTACCTTTTTCCAAAAACCCTGCATGTATTTTTTTTTCTGTTTAAGTAACCATCCCTCTTGCGTGCCTTCGCTGAATCTGCCACCACCACATTTCTGGGCAGTGGATTCCAGGCCCAGATCACTCACTGGCTGAATAAAGTATTTTTTCTCACTGCCCATTTGCTTCTTTTGTTAGCATCTTTGAAACTGTGCCCTCTGGTTCTAGATTCATTTTAGGAGTGGGAACATTTTATTCCTAGATAACAAGGTGTAGAACTGGATGAAGAGCTTTCTGAACTTTCTTCAGAAAAATGAAGAAGGGTCTAGGCCTGAAATGTCAGCCTTCCTGCTCCTCTGATGCAGCTGGGCCTGCTGCGTTCATCCAGCTCAGCACCTTGTTATCTCAGATTCCCCAGCATCTGCAGTTCCTACTATCTCTGAAGCATTTTATTCCTATCTGCTTTCTCCTGAGCACTCATGGTTTTGGAAAGTTTCTATCAAGTTTCCAAGGAAAGCAGTCCCAGTACCTTGAAAAAATCCTCATAACTGAGTTTCTCATCCCTGAGAATCATTCTCATAAATGGAGGCGTTGTGACAACATCACTGGACTAGTAATCCGCAGATTCAGGTAATCAGAATCAACTTTCACCATGACGCATGTTTGAATCCGATTTCAATTTAAAAACAACACCCCGGAATGAAAGTCTAATGGCGCCCATGAAATGGACCAACGACTGTGCTGTACATTTCTATGACTCTATGTCTCATAACAGGTTGCAGTACATTGGAGTTTTGTGTCATCTGCACAGTACAATGTTGTCCCCTGCACACCCAAGCCTAGATCATTTATGTACATATCAGGAAAGCAAGGGTCTCAATACCAGACTCAGGGGAACTCCACAACAAACATCCTCTCAATCAGAAAAACACCCATCACACTCTCTTTCTTGTGATCAGAGATAATGGGAACTGCAGATGCTGGAGAATCCAGGATAACAAAGTGCGTAGCTGGATGAACACAGCAGGCTGAGCAGCATCTCAGGAGCACAGCAGCTGACGTCAGCTTTGGTGCTCCTGAGATGCTGCTTGGCCTGCTGTGTTCATCCAGCTACACACTTTGTTATATTACACTCTCTTTCTTATCCCACAGACAATTTTGGATCCATTTTGCTGCTGTCCCTTTCATTCGAGATTTTCTTCAAAAATTGTACGAAATGCTTTTGGATAGCCCATGCACAGCACAACAGCATCTTTGTCCGTTTCAACCTTCTCTGTTACCTGCGACTATCTCAAGCATCCAAATGATGTGGGCAAGTGGATACTGACGTTATTGGATCTTAAGACACGGAAAATAACTCATTGATAATGTGGTATCCCAAATTAGAACCATCAGAGATTTACATGTCGGTGATAATTTACGCACATGAGAGGGGTGCAGACACTTAGAGCCATTCAGCCGCTAGCTGAAAACATTTCCGAGTTAATTGCCACCCTGCGCAGAGTGCACATACAAATCTTGATGACAAGCATGACCCCAAGTCAGACAGCATCATTAGCATTGCTTCCAGATTAAAAATAACCCAGGGAGAACAAGACACTGCCTTTCAGACAGGTGTGGAGATAATTCCCAAATAACTAGCTTGATCCCAGACCATAGATGGGATGTACAATTATGGATTGACCAGATAAGGAACCAGCCAGGGTGCTCAATGATAACTGGTTAACATGGCGGGGAAGGGAGTGAAAAAATAACGAGACGTGCTAATCGGAATTGAGCTGTATTTGTGTGTTAAGTATAATTGAAGGGGCGTAAGAAGTGGGAGAGGGCTGTGGTGGCGGGTGGAATGATTGATGGAAGCCGCATTTGCTTCTTGTCCAAGTTTAATTCACTTCCGGAGACGCCGGTATTATTTTCAAATTGGCGCTATTTGCAGCGTAAAATTGCAATCGCCAAATGTTATGCTGACTCCTGAGACAGCAGGTTGGCAACCCCCAGTGAAAAGGGACCAGGTACCAACGCTGCATCACCTTGCAGCTCTTAATCCAGGATGATAGAGAGTTTGGAACAGTCCCGGCCAAGTTGAAGTTACAGCATCCATTTCCATCAGTTAATATTGTGACGAGCATAATGTTTAAATGTGCAGTTTCACCTGTTCAATTCTTGTCTATCGACCAATAAATACAGATATTGCAATGGTGGGAAGGATTAGCGGGATGTTAGAAAGCAAAGCGGTGTTATTTTCAGAAAATAGTTACAAACCAGAGATTTTAAAAGGATTAGTTCCACCCCTTTCCCACCCCACCCCACCCCCAACACGCACTCTTTGGTAGGGGTTTCCTTTAAGAGCGCTTCCAGAAATAAACCTGCCTTGGCTCAGGATCTGTCCTATTTGGTATGAGAGGGATGTGATGATTTGGCTCCTGTACAATCTTCCTCCGCCATGCGGCAGGGTAGGAGCATTGAAAGCAGATCTCAGCTCTTGTGGAGAGGGAGAGAGAGAGAGCGTGAGGCAGCGGCTGCGAAACGCGATGGGAGTGAGGACGGACTGAAGAACCATGGCATCGCCGCTGTGTACTTAGTGCAGCCACCAGGCTCTCGGGGGAGGACAGCAAGGAGGATTTTGTGTTGTCCTTTTTATTTGCAATAATCCGGGGTGGGGAAGGGGAGAGAGAGCTGAGATAATGGGAACTGCAGATGCTGCAGAATTCCAAGATAATAAAATGTGAGGCTGGATGAACACAGCAGGCCAAGCAGCATCTCAGGAGCACACAAGCTGACGTTTCGGGCCTAGACCCTTCATCAGAGAGGGGGATGGGGAGAGGGAACTGGAATAAACAGGGAGAGAGGGGGAGGCGGACCGAAGATGGAGAGTAAAGAAGATAGGTGGGGAGGAGAGTATAGGTGGGGAGGTAGGGAGGGGATAGGTCAGTCCAGGGAAGACGGACAGGTCAAGGAGGTGGGATGAGGTTAGTAGGTCGATGGAGGTGCGGCTTGTCGGGGGGAGGAAGGGATGGGTGAGAGGAAGAACCGGTTAGGGAGGCAGAGACAGGTTGGACTGGTTTTGGGATGCAGTGGGTGGGGGGGGAAGAGCTGGGCTGGTTGTGAGGTGCAGTGGGGGGAGGGGACGAACTGGGCTGGTTTAGGGATGCTAAATCTCCCCTTCCCCCACCGCATCCCGAAACCAGCCCAGTTCGTCCCCTCCCCCCACTGCACCACACAACCAGCCCAGCTCTTCCCCTCCACCCACTGCATCCCAAAACCAGTCCAACCTGTCTCTGCCTCCCTAACCTGTTCTTCCTCTCAGCCATCCCTTCCTCCCACCCCAAGCCGCAGCCCCAGCTACCTACTAACCTCATCCCACCTCCTTGACCTGTCCGTCTTCCCTGGACTGACCTTTTCTCTCCTCTCCACCTTCGGTCCGCCTCCCCCTCTCTCCCTATTTATTCCAGTTCCCTCTCCCCGTCCCCCTCTCTGATGAAGGGTCTAGGCCCGAAACGTCAGCTTTTGTGCTCCTGAGATGCTGCTTGGCCTGCTGTGCTCATCCAGCCTCACATTTTATTATTTTAGGAGAGAGAGCTGTTTTGGTTTGTGATACAAGAGACGAGGCTGTCTATGCCTTTCACCCATCGGTAGCTCTCCTCCTGTCCCTGCCTCTATGCACACACTCTGCCAGGCATAGTTTTCCTCCCTCTGTGTGTGTGTGTGTCTCTCTCTCTCGCTTCAGCTCCAAAAACCTAAGATGCATCGGATATAAAAACACGCACATAAACACACACAACACATCAACAAGCCATGGAGAAAGATCAGGAATTACTGCAAGCTGTCAAAACCGAAGATGTAGCTGCAATGCAGAAGCTGTTGCCAAGGCCGAAACAAGGCAAAGCGAGTGAGTACCCTTTACACACCGTTCCATTGGCTGATGTGAATGTGCCTGCGTTTTTTTGTGTGTGTGTGTTTTGCAAATGTCCTGTTATTGTGGAGTAGGAGGGGAGGGAGTTTGGTCTGTTGTTCAATATGGGCTCTCCTATCTTGACCGATGCTGTTAGTGACTCTTGATACAGTGCAATCGGTGGGAATGTAGCATTAGCCTGAATAGTGCCTTCTCTCTCCCTCAGACAGCTCCCCTGCATCCATTAGCTTCACAAGCCGGCGCTTTCTGCTCCTAACAGCGCAGATTGGACGTTGAGGATAGATAAGGTCAATACTGGGAATCCTAGATTCCCTATCAACCGGGCAAGAGATTGCAGATGGTTTGTAGCGAATCCACGGTTGAGATACAACGCACAGAATCAGTTCGTATAAGGGGAAAGGTGGTTCTGGAGGTTTGCACTGTTCTGTTTCAGCAAAAAAATGCCCGACCAGAGAATATCAGGCCAGTGACTAAGATGGTTAAACAGCTAATTCTAGTGGAAAGCTGTCAAGAAGGTAATAGCTCAGAGTCTCACTTCTGAGGAAGTGCAAACTGGAGATCTTGTTTGACCCACTCTGTGCAGGTTGTTGCTGCTGTGTTGCAAAGAGAGCCTAGAGACGTGAGGGGGGACTTGGATGTGACAAATGCAGTGACTCCACACCCGGGCAGTGGTTTGGCAACATGATTCGGACCCCGTTAGCTTGCACCCCTCTGACGCTGTTCCCTTACTGCCGGATGCTCACTGGCTCGCACGCCCCAAACAACCGGGGCGATTTTAAATTTAACCCCTTGATTGATGGGCTGACAAGTGCCTGTTGATGACAAAGCAATAGATGCTGCAGATCTGGTAATTAGAAGCAGTTTTGCTGGGAGACGCTTTAATTGATAGATTTCAATTCTAAAATTAACCAGGATTAAACGGGGGAGACCTCGAGCTGGCTGATCTATGATGTAGTAATAACAGTATTTTCGGAAAGATTGTCTGAGACGCAGGAGTGATGTCTCTCCCAGCTATCCTGGCTGCAAGGAGGAGGAAAAGGCAACCCTTTCCGAACAAGGCACAGTGAGGATTTCTGAAACATTTATGTATCGCTTAACTGGAAACTTGATAATGTACGCCACAATGTGGGAGGGGGAATCTTATTCAGTTCTATATTTGCCGAAAGCTTCACTCCAGATATTTTGTTAAAAATAAAAGAATAATGGGATTTGAAGGGTACACTGTGAGTAAATCGTGGGAAAATGTTAATTTATTTTGATGTGACTTGCTCCTACATGAGTAAAACATATTGTGATTAAGGATGATGGAATAAACTAAAAGCATTATTTGCCAGGATGAGATTCTGTCATAGTCTGGAGATGCGCTGCTCTGCTATCCAGTTATGAAGAGCTGCTGTAGTTGTGTTCTACAAGACTCCAATTGTTGGATGCAGTGGAAGTCTTTCAGGAGAAGACACCATGTCCCTTTTAAAAATAGTTTCTTACTGATTTATCATGTCACACACAGTACTTTGATTTGTAATTTTCTGGCTTATTCTCTGGTGTTGAGAACCTTTGTGGGTTGACTCTCCCTTTGACCTCATGATCCCTGTTGAGTTTAGATTTTGAATGCGTGGCCTGTGCATTTGTTGGATTTCTCTCTATTGGTTCTCTAAGTTCACTGACTGAATGCAACACTGTATCAATGTTGACCAATAATGATCATATCTGTGATGATGATGCTATTTTCCTTGGGACAGATAATGAAAATCTCCATGCTTCACAAAGTCTGTCTTCGTGTCTATTGGTGCTCCATAATTGGTGACCATGCCTTCAGCTGACAATGCCTTAAGCTCTGGAATTTCTTCCATAAACCTCACCACTCCTTTACCACCCCCCCCCAACCATGTTCTCCTTTACATTATTGGTTATAAAATACCAGAGCGGTTACCTGTGTTGATATCGCCAGTGTCACGTTTGATTAGATCATTCCTCCTATGAAATATTGTGAGACATTTTACTTTTAGCAATGCAAGATGCATACATGCTGTTGTTATTAGACAATAAGTCGAGGTGGGAGGGTGCGGTATCATTGGGATTTAAATGGCTGGAGAGGCCTAACGCCAAATACCCAGCAGGTAGCTGTGTTGGGGCTGGGTTTGAGGGTGGGGTGGCAGATGGTGACTGTCTCTTCTAAATTAGCCCATGCTCCCATTCGAGGATCATATGTAATGCCTTGCTTATCACCAGTCTTCAAAATTCTGACAACACCCCAACTCCCCAACATATCCTCACTAGGGCCTACCAATTCTTCTCACTTGGTGAGCTGAATCTGGAACAATTGTCTAAGTCCCAAGTGCAATACCAGTAATGATCACGTCTTCTGGTGGTGCTGCTGGTACAGTGCTGGAATGCTGCCAATCTCTTACTGGCCTGAATCTCTCTGAGGCAGGACATCTTCATGTGTAAGCGGAGCAATCAACCCATCAGATGGTTGCAGAGCTTGGCAGACTTCCCCACCTCTGTGCTTTTAGTCAAAGAGGTGGGGAACCCAGAGTCTTGTGTCATTCAGCCCTGAGGCAGTTGACCCTTACTTGCCTTCTGAAGTAGCATAGCAAATAGTTCATAAAAATGGGCAATAAAATGGTGACTTTGCCAGCATAATCCACATAATTAGAACTTTTTTTTATTAAATTGGGAACTCTGTGTGGTGTGTGCAATGCTAATGGAAGTACAGATCCTGGCTAAGCCCAGTGTTCTGTCTCCACCTCCCATGATAATACAAGGTACTGACTGATTGGTTTCTTGGCTGAGACTGTGGTCACTTACTTTGCAGCCAAAAACACGAAGCAGTGTTTTTCGGAGAGGATGAGACAAAATATTTAGAGTGTCGAGAGGGTCCATAAAGTTTTGCAACTGAAGACATAAAAGCTGCTAGAGTTTAAAAATAACTTGGATCTGTATTTGAACTAACATTAATGTAGAGGGCCAAGAGCTGGAAAACAGGATTCAACTTGATAGTTTTAATTTGGCTGGCAAAGATGCGCTGGGCCAAATGCTCTCCTTCCATTGCTGCAAATTTCCACGATACTCCAAAATCATGTCAAAGATTTCTGAAGAAGGGTCTTGGCTTGAAACATCAGCCTTCCTGCTCCTCTGATGTTGCTTGGCCTGCTGTGTACATCCAGCTGTACACCTTGTTATCGCTATTGTAGAGCATCTATGTGTCCCACTGTTATTTTACTATCGTGCCAGATGTGTAGTACATGATTTCTCTGCAAGTTGGTATGACAAATTAAAATCATGAGACATTTTTATTCTCTTAATGATAAAACTCAAAATTCCAACTGCACCTATGTCAACTCCTGTGCTGTAACATGTCTTTACAGATTGAAAGGTGCATTTTATTTCAGTTGGGATGATTCTTGGATTTCTGCCAGACTTCAGCAGTTTGAGGTTTGCTGTGACAATTCCATGCCTTTTGACCTTCAACACAATCACAATGAAAATGACGTGGAAATTACAATATGGATACTGTGTGTGTGTGTGTGTGTGTGTGTGTGTGTGTGTGTGTGTGTGTGTGTGTGTGTGTGTGTGAACCTTGTGATATTTGATATAATCAGTGGCGTTACTTTGGAGAGGTTTTGGTCTCCCCTTTGAATATTGAAGTAGAATGTAAAGCTCTTCCAGAAGTTCGCTAATGACATAGAACATCAGTCTGATGAAAACCTACCTCTTCCCCTTGCTACTATCTACTTGTTATTGCAGTATCAGTTTCTGAGACATGCCTTAGAATCCATTAAAGACGTGAATAAAGGCAAACAGTTGCCACTCACTCTAACCAACGTTTTTGTATAAAGATTTTACCCTCTACATGGACATGAGTCTTAATCCCATGTGCCCACTCTGTTCCAGTGAATGCTTTATTCATCCTTACTTTGACCACTTGCTTAACCTATTCCTAAATATTGACTTGGCTGCCTGTTCAGTCATTAATTCTGGTTGCACATTTTGAACTCTATGTGTTTGATGCAGCAGTTGGAAACAAGGGCTTGTGCTGCTTTAGTTATACCATCAATAGAGACTTTAAATAGTCATTAAAGAAAGGAAGAACTGGCACTGAATAAATTACCTGGGGTTTTTTTGTATTCATTCTTAGAATGGAGCTGCTGCTGGCTGGCCAGTATTTATTGCCCACTCATAGCTGCCCTTGACAAGGTGTTGGTGAGCTGCCTTCTTGAACCATGGCTTGGAGGGCAACTTGCAGGTGGTGGTATTCCCACAAATTTGCTGCCCTTATCCTTCTAGATGGTAGTATTTATGAAAGTGTTGGTTTCTAAAGAGCCTTGGTGAATTTATGCAGGGGATTTTGTAGATGATGTGCACAGCTGCTACTTCCCATCACTGGTGGAGGGAATAAATTTTTCTCACTATTGCTTTGTTAACTATAGCAGCTTGCTGTGCCTAAATTGATTGCTGCATTTCCTGACATTGCAATAGTGACTACACTTCCAAAATATGAATACTGCTGAGAAAAGGCATATATTGCTACAGTTTTTCAACTTGCACTTAACAGGACAATTCACATCAAATAGAATGTAAAAGGATCAACTATTATAGTAAATAAGAAGTGAGTCCTGGTGTTTTCCCTGTGGAAACACCTCAGAGTCCACTGTAATTGCTTTATTCATCTTTACTTCAACCATTTGCTGTACCTGTTGCTAAGTATTGATGTGGTTCCACTTCCAAATGAATCAGCACTCTCTTTGTGTACAGCTTTTCCCTTCACTTCTTGCAAATTGCCCCAATAAGTGCAAGATGAAAAGGATAAACAAAATGTATTTTTTCAAGTTCTGTATTACCAACTGATTACTGCCAAAATACTTCATTGGCAGTAAAGTGCTTTGTAATGTGCTGAGGTCATGAAAGGGAAGAAAGAGAAGGCTTTCTTTCTTAACATTGTGCATTTCACAGCTTTAGGATATCCCAAACAACTTCTGGCCAAGAGAATAGTTGAGAATTGGAGTCACTGTCGTAATGTGAACACATGGCAGTCCATTTGTGCGCAGTGAGATCTCACAAACGGCAACATCACAGTGACCAGAAAACCCCTTCAGTAATATCAGTTCAGAGCTTAGTATTGACCAAAACACCAGGATAACTCTGCTTGACAACAGAGGCATTATATTACCTGAGAGGGAATACGAGTATTTAACAACTAGACACCTGAAGCCACAATTTCCAAGGGTAGAGTGTTGGTTCGAATGGTATCATCCAAAGGTCAGCACCTCCGACAATGGACCACTGGGTATGTTAGCCTAGATTTTCTTCTCAGGTCTATAGATCCTGACTTGAACAATGACATTCTGTCTTAACGGTTGGAGTGAAACCCACTGAGCTGCAGCTAATATCCAATGATTGATCTGTATAGTGAGTGAAAGGAAAATGGTGTAAACACCACACTGTGCAGCCTGCTCTCATTCACTCACTCGGAGCAAATTTTCAGAAACTTGCCAGTAGATTGCGAGTGCACCTTCTTATTAAGCTGCTGCTTGTAGCCGCTCCTGCCAGGAGACCTGCTGTCATGGTGTGCCAATTCTGTCTGTCTTATGCCACCCTCATACATCGGTTGTGGTTTGTTGGCAGCCATTCTGTGACCTGTTCCTGGGAAGATAGGGTTCTCCTGTGAGGAAAGGTTGGATCTGTACCAGTTGGAACTTAGAAGAATGAGAATTGATCCTATGGCAATATATAAAATCCTGAGGGGACCTGATACATTGTGTACAGGGAAAATGTTTCCTCTTGTGAGGGAATCTCAAAAAAGGGGGTACAATTTAAGAACAGGAGGTCTTCTTTCTATGATGGAGACGAGGAGGATTTCCATCAGAGGGGTATGGGTCTGTGGAATTCTCTTCCCCAAAAAGTAATGGCGGCTGTACCATTGACTTTATTCTAGGTTGAGTTAGATGGTTTTTTGATAGATGTGGGAGACGAGGGGTTGGGGAAAAGGGACAGAGGGGCTTGAGTCCACAAGCAGATCAGCCACTGAATGGTGGAGCAGTGTTAAAGGGCTGAATGGCTTTCTGTTGCTCTCAAATGACATGTTCCTATATTCCGTTCTAACATCCATCATCCAACTGCACATAGGTTGACCCCTCTTCCTGCTGCTGTCCAGAATCTCTTAGCTTGTAAGCTCAGATCAAATAGCCAAAATTGTGACTCTTTTTTTCTGGGTGTCACTTCTTAAACTTGGAGAGAGGAAAAAGGAATATATGAGTACCTTTAGTTCTTCTCATTTTAGATTCAATCTTTTTATAATATTTCTGAGAACTGCTTGAGAAACAGAGTCATAGAATCATACAGAGATAATGGGAACTGCAGATGCTGGAGATTCCAAGATAATAAAATGTGAGGCTGGATGAACACAGCAGGCCAAGCAGCATCTCAGGAGCACAAAAGCTGACGTTTCGGGCCTAGACCCTTCATCTGATGAAGGGTCTAGGCCCGAAAAGTCAGCTTTTGTGCTCCTGAGATGCTGCTTGGCCTGCTGTGTTCATCCAGCCTCACATTTTATTATCATAGAATCATACAGCATGGAAACAGACTCTTCAGTCAAACCAGCCCGTGCCAAACATATTTTCGAGCTAAACTCGTCCCACCTGCCTGCTCCTGGTCCATAACTCTCCAAATCTTTCCTGTTCATGTACGATTCTAAGTGTCTTTTAAGTGTATAGCATCTAACTCAGGAAATGAATAGTTTTTTTGTGGGTGCATGTGGAATGTACTGTATCATGGTGAGGGAAAGTAAAAGGTGTATTCAGATTGAGGAAATGAATGCTGGCCTGAACAGAATTGGTTGCTTTGTATGGCCTTATTGATTTTGCTTGCCTCTTGTACCTTGTCGTAAAACTGCTTATAACTTCAAGGAAGGAGAATAGCAATTGCTGTGGGTTTTGCAGAACACATTGTAAGTACATACAGATTTATTTTTTAAAAAAGCTATTAAACCAAAGAAATGGAATTGCACAATAAATCAGAAAGTAATGTGGCAGCCTAGCTGCTTGTTGAAGCACTTAGACTTTGTATAGATGGCTTTGTGCTTTGCCATCCACTTTCCATAATGGTTAAAATCATAAAATTGTACAGCACAGAATGAGTCCATTCAATCCGTTATGCCTGGGTTGACTGGCGAAAAGAGATTTCTGATCTGCCCCACTTCCCACTGTTTTCTCTGCACCACTGCAAATATTTCCCATTTTAAACTACTTCATTCCTCCTGCCTCAGAGCATCTTGCTTTCATTGTGCTGCTTGGGTTGCCCTAGAAACACTATTGGCAAAGTGGGTGGCAAGAGAGGTGATTCATTCTGAATGCCTCTTTTTAAAATATTGAATGTGGGCATCACTGATACGGGGCCAGCATTAATTGCTCATGAGCAGATGCTCCTGAGCTGCCTTTCAAAACCACAGTATTCCCAAAGCAATGATAAGGAGGGAGCTGCAGAATTCTCAATCAGTAAAGATGATGGAATGGCAACATTTTCATGTCAGGATTGTGTGTACATCCAAAGATTGGAGGGAAACTGAGAAGTGATGCCCCCGTGTGCCTGCTGTCCTTGCCCTGCTGGTTGGTCGATGTTGTGGGTTCTGGAGAAACCTTTGAAGAAATGTTGTTGCGTTACTGCACTGTATCTTGTAGATTCCAGTTGGAGCATCCACTTTAAGGCATCTACTTGCATCCTCATTCGAGATTCTCTATTCTGAGTGTAGGGAGCCACTTACTATGCTAGTATTGTATGGTGCTGACTGTTGACAAGCTGCCAATCAAGATGAAGTCATGGAGAAAAGAAATAGCTGTGATGTGAAGGTACATGACAGATTCCATTGTTACTGTATTGGCTTAGTAGAAATATCACCATTGAGTCAAAAGGTTGTGGATTCAAGTCACTTTCTAGAAATATGAGCACGTTTCACTGCAGTATTGAAGGAGTGCTGCAATGTCAGAGGTACTTTTTATTGGGTGAGAAATTAAGTTAAGGTTTGGCCTTCACCAAATATTGTACTTAT